>NC_139560.1:44758761-44766261 GCF_965112155.1 Podarcis liolepis | reverse complement strand
GCCACCTGGTATGGAGAGCCTGCCAGGTCCCAGCAGCTGATTGAGGGTTGCTGGACCTGGAATTGTTGAATGCTATTAATATTTGCAGATTAACTTTTCACTCCTAGTTTTGTGTCTGACAACCTCTTTGAAATAATAATGCAAGTCGACTTAGCTATATAATGAGTTTTATACTGAGGCAGTTAAAAAACAGGATTCTACACTTCATAATTCGAGGCAAGTGCAAAAAAAGTGAAAGAATGGGCAGAAAGTATGTAGTTGAGCCTTGTGAAATTTCAGGGCCAAACTACATATTATGTAGGAGTTCTGTGGTTTGATCTCCCAGCATTTTCTTTTTAATGAAATACAGCTACAAGGGGCTGCCATGATTATTAGAAAGGTGAAGGGGTTTTAACCCTTTGCTTCTTACTATTTTCCAGGACAAAATACTCCCACCCAGAAGACGTGTGTGTGAAATAATAGTAACATGACATTACATTGAAGCAATATAGTGGGACCTCGGGTTACAGACACTTCAGGTTATAGACACTTTGGGTTACAGACTCCGCTAACCCAGAAATAGTACCCCGGGTTGCTTCAGGATGAGAACAGAAATCATGCGGCGGCAGCAGGAGGCCCCATTACCTAAGTGGTGCTTCAGGTTAAGAACAGTTTCAGGTTAAGAACGGACCTCCAGAACGAATTAAGTTCTTAACCAAGGTACCACTGTACCTGGATGTGCTTTTGGTCATGGACTGTCTGGATGCAGAGGAGTGGAGTGAGGCACCAGCTAGGGAACCTGCAAGGTAACCCTCAAGGGAAGAAGGCTCAGGAGAAGGGGGAGCAGACTGGGAGGAGGAGGTAATAGAAGCTAAGGAGGTAACAGAGTTTAGTGTGCAGGAAGAGTCTGTGGCAGAGGGCAGTTCAGAATCAGAGGCAGAAGCGGAGGCTGGGGGGGGGGCAAAAGGCAGAGGTGAGGTAGGCTGCTAAAGAAGCCAGGGGGTTTCTTCTGCCTGCTGTGACCAGGTCCCCTCCCTATTGGTCTCCTAGAACCTGCAAAGGTATGAAGAGAGCAGAGCAAAGGCAGCCAAGGCCCTGAAGTCTCAGATTGCTTGGGAAGGAACCAGGGGAGGAGGAGACTTAGGGAACTGGGGTGCACCCTAAATCTTTCCCCAGCTTGAATGTAAATATTCCTACCAAACGTAAACCGCACTTTTGGCAGGCACCTGCTGCACTTGGGAGCTCCCAACAGAACTTGCATTTGGTAACAAATTAAAAAGCGCCCAGTGCAAGCACCACTTGGCAGGAACCAGTGGGAAGCCTCCTGACAGTTCCTCTGCAGCTGCAGTTTCACCTGCCTCAAAGCTCATGTCATACAATGCAAGCTGTAGGGAAGATGGGCATGGCGGGAAGACAGAAAGTAAGTGATGATTTCTACAGGGCTCTGAACCAGGATGGGAGTGAAATACACGCGTACAGTGGTACCTCGGGTTACAGACACTTCAGGTTACAGACGTCACTAACCCAGAAATAGTACCTTGGGTTAAGAACTTTGCTTCAGGAGGAGAATAGAAATCGTGCTCCAGTGGTGTGGTGATTCAGGTTAAGAACAGTTTCAGGTTAAGAACGGACCTCCGGAACGAATTAAGTTCTTAACCCGAGGTACCACTGTATTTGAAGTTTCTATTTGTTGCAGAACCTTTAATACCAAATTGTAGCCATTTTTTAACCAAAAACCTGTGACTTGCCTCTTCGAGCCTTTGTCAACCTGCAGTGCTGTGCTGCAGCACAGATCAATTTAATCCCTATACATACATGACCACTGACAGATGAGAGCTGCTTCTGCACAGTCTGGTTCTCTCCAGCTCCATTAATATATGGAAACGGGAACCACATAGGATAGAGACAATGCTTTGGGAAGTAGCCATGTTTTCATTCATGTCCTAGATCATTCGTGTTTCCATACATACCAGAATGACATGCCACTAGAGAATGCAAAAGGGTACTATATGTTGCAGCCATTAAACCAGGCTTCTGAGATGTTTTAGTTAAAGCATTTTTATTTATTTATTTTTTTGCCTTTGGCGAAAGAAAACCCCAATGAGCATGGTATTGCTGACAATGTTTGGAATGTTTTCTAAAAAGGTTGCTATTACTATTATTATTATTCCTACAGTGCCAGTATAATAATCAAAGATGGCATTCATTGGACAATTTGCAAAGATTACTTTGCTTTACGGTTTCTGTCAACGTAGCGATGAGATGCTATTCACAAACTTGAAGTGCTAGAAACAATGATCAGTTTTAATATGACCTCATAAATAATGTAACAATAAATGAAGAGGCTCTCATTCCCTATTCTGATTGGTGGAAAATCAATTGGCCATTGCCTGGAAATGACTGACTTTCCATTACTAATATTTTCTAATTGCATCTGAACACCGTGCCTTCTGTGGTGCTAGACAGCGATGCAAAATAAAACAAAACAAAATCTACTTTTATGAAAAACAAGATATCTACTGTTGCAAATTAATTGCAATTAAAGAAAATATTCCCTCTGCAAATCAATTGCCCACATACCTAATGGAAAGTATGCCAGTGTTTACAGGATAAAAATCTGTTTTAACCCAACGGGTAATGCAGTCAGTTAATGCCACTTTGTAGTTTAAGGGGCTTATGTCCCCTTCCTCCTACACAAATTCATTGGAGAAGGGGGTTATGCTGTGGCCCAGGCCATGTGGCAACACACATACCATTATTGTGGATTAGTTCTGTATCAGTTTAGAAGAATGAACTTGGCACTTCTATGGAATAACCACTGAACTGAATGTACAGTATCAGAAGAATTTAGCGGCACTTACTGCTAGACCATACAAAAAGAATGTAATATAAGGTTTAAACTGCATAATTACCCTGTATTTTATAGCAAATGGCGAATCATAGCTGTATTAAAAAGGAAGGTGAGCTCCCACGTAGGATGGCACAAGTCAAACAGCACTCTTTGCACTGGAAACAGCACCTTTTGGCTTACACACTACTTCTGTCATGGCTAATGCCCCATGCAAATTGAGAATGCATCCCAGAATCCTCTGAGACGCTGCAGAAGATTCCAGATACATACTGAGTTTGCTTGGGCAGATGGCATTGTCAAAAGCAATGGGAGAGCCTCACCCCTCTACATCAGCTAAAAACCTTGAGCCACTCTTCATAAAATGTGACTTCTCTGTGCATATGAAATGTATCCTACATCCTTACACCTACAGAGTGTGTGAGAGAGCTGAATAATACAGTTTCATATGCAATATTCAATATACAGCAACTGCGTTTTGGTAGGTTTATTTTATAAAGACTTTGCTAAGAACACAAAAATTGGTTTTGATATCCATCCAAAGTCTTGATTGTAAGACTGGTCATACTACTCATAAAGCCTCAGGCTTCTCCCTTGGAATTTCAAGGAATTAATTTTTTACTAAACACCTGCTAAAGGGCTATGTTGCTGCACTTGGGCATACAATTTAATCTTTTTGTGTAGTCTCCCAGCATTTTCATTGCTTTTTGAGGGCTTCACACAGGGAAAATCTGAGTCCAGTGCTAAAGAGATAAGCTCATTCGCCATAACGACATGTTCAGACATTTAAAAATAGTAACATTTCACGTGTGCTTTTTCCACAGTGCAGCCAACAGTTTCTGGCATAATTCAAAAAAGACAAATAGAAGACTTGCTTATAAGTAATGAGGATACAGTTTTTATACTAAACACTATCACAGTATGTGTAAGTATTCACTTGCACTGCCTTACTCACCTCATACAACAGAATCCAAATTAGATCCTATTATTACACTGAAGGCTCACATTCAATAGCAGTTAAGCTTCTTTGAATGGATTCCCTATTGTATAAAAAGTATGCCAGTCTTTGACTGCCAAAATCAATTAGTCGCATTCATTATGCCTCTATTTATTAACGCTGTACACTTTATAATGCATTTGCCGCTGAACAAAAGAAAGTTATGAAATATCAAATGTGTGTTATGATTGTAATTATGGCAAAAGGAGTAATGATCTCTTTTAGTCGCTATCTGGTTACAAAGCTCTTGTAAAGATTACATTAGAGGTGGCAGATTTATGATCTTTTCCAAATGAGAATCCTTTCCAATTCATGTTTTTGAACCACACAAATGTACGTGATTGGTCACAGGTTATTGGTTCTAATAAATATAAGCAGAAGAGATTACTGTGTTTCTACCCCTTATAATCCAAACACACAAATCAACCTTAAGAAATTCTATTTTAATATGTACTGCCTTATCATCAAACGGGGACACTATGTAGGTCTTTTCTATGAATGGGTACAGGATGTAGCCCTAGTTCAGTGTATGATTGAAATAATATAAATGGAAAGACTGAAGGAGATGGCAGGGATATAAAAAATAAGAGCTCTTTACAGAGCCCCCTCCCCCCAGTTCATAAAACAAATGAGCGCTCTTGAAAAGATCTGTAGTGAGGGTTAAGGGACAGTTACCGTACTTGGCATGTTTTCACGGTGAACTTTGTATACTACCATTACCCTGAACCACAAATTGTATTCAGAAAAGGAAAGAGAATGGCACTCAGGTTGTATCCATACTGGCTAAATTCACATGATCTATTGCTCTTCCTCCTGTTACCAAGCTATACTATTTTCATTGCATGGAGTGAGCCTTGTTTTGGCTTTGGCTTTAATGAAGGCTGGAACCAGGTGTTTTGGGGGATCCACGCCTGGGGTTAAAAATATCCCCATACCTCCTTTTCTTTTCCCACCAGCAGCTTCTGGTTATACAAAATGTGTGACATGATGTCACCACGCTGTGAAGTTGTCTGACGAGCGGCAACTGATGCAGAAGAAGAGAAGGTTGAAGCTTTTTAGTCATGGGCGTAACCAGGATTTATGTTGGGGGCGGGGACAGGACACCCACCTGTCTTGTTCCAGAACCAAGCTACCTGCGGCATGATTGGTCAGCAGAAGCCACACCTATCGCTCATTTGGGTTGCCAGTTGCATCACTAGAACGCACCACAACATCATCCAAGTGACCTCAGCAAACATTTCAATTTCAAATACTCTGATTATTTGTACTTTCGATTAAGTATTTTTATTTATTTGATGGGGCCAGCTGTCCATCCCTAGCTATGCCCATGTCTTCAGCGCACATTCTGTATTAGGTGGGGCCTCTGTTTTCCCCAATAGTTACATGCGTTCCCCAAATCTGGGTTGCATTCTCAGTGCAAAAGGGTAGTGTAATAGTGTTTACTACGTTTAATCCCATTCTTTACACCTTCTGATCATGAGACTATTGAATAATCTTTTGTTCCACCTTCTGCATAAATGGGCCTAATTCCAATCTATTCTCTTTCTTGTTTGCAATTGTCTTAGTGTAAAGTAAGCTTTATATCGCAATGGGTGCTAATTTCACCTGGGTGCTGTGGCAAAAAGGTGCTATTGCAAAAGAAAAAACAAAGCAAAACAGAGTCTGTCAAGCAACACTGATCCACTGGCACTGGTTTACTGAAACCAAGAGATACAGGGATCAGATAACGTTCGAAAGGGAAGATGATAGCATCTATTTACAGAAATAAGAGATTCAGAGATGAGCCAATTTAAAGGATAGACTGAAAATATGCAAAGTCCATCATCCTTTCTTCAAGTAACCTTGCACAATCTTATCTTTAAAAGCCTCTTTGGAAGAAGAAAAGGCTAAGGAGTAAATCCTACACAAATCCATAGTGGAGTCCCTAACATAGCTGCAGTGGCGTAGCGTGGGGGGTGCCAGGGGTGCCAGCCGCACCGGGCGCAACATCTGGGGGGGCGCACTCGCCACCTCCAGAGTCGCCGAAGAGCCTCGGGGCTCAGCTCCTTTGAGAGGAGGGGTCGGGCTGGGTGACCAGGGGGAGTAGCAGGCGCTAGCAAGGAGGTCCGGAGCCGGAGCCTGGCCAGGATCGGGCGCGGGCGCGGGATGGGGCGCAAGAGGGAGGGGAGAGTCGAGCCTGTCCGCCCCGCGAGGACTGCTGCGAAGAGGCGGGAGGGAGAGGAGGCCCCTTGGGAGGAGCGGGCAGGTGCTGGGGCGGCAGTGCCGGGCGGGGGCCGAGGGGTGGGCGCCCCCCTGCGCGGGCATCGCCTCGCCGCCGCCGCGGGCTTGGCTGGGTGACCGGCAGAGGGGAAGCGCCAAACAAGGCCAGGATCCAGGCCCCCGCTCTCCTTATTTGGCGCCCATTTCCGGCTCCCGGGTGGCCCCCTCCCACCCGCTCTCGCTACCAGTGGAAAGAGAGACGGAGGAGCAGCGGAACCCGCAGCCTTTGCAGGCGCTGCCGGCCGGGAGAGGGGAGCGCGGCCCCGGCCAGCCGAGGGATCTTGTGGCGAGGAAGGAGCCCAGTCTGCGCCCTCCTTCCCCACAGAGCTGCAGAGGGAAATCAAGGTTCTCCTGCTAGTTTCTCTTCTTCTCTCCCCCCCCCCACTGCGTTACAACCGTGCCCCCCCCCTCTCGGTGCACATAGCACGATTGCAATCTCTCTCTCACCCCCCCCCAAGTTAAACTAATGGAGCAAGCCAGCGCCAAAGATTTGTAGAACTGTGAATACCCGGCCCAGGCAGCAGCAAGAAGCTGGCAGCGGCGGCAGGTTAGGGGTTAGGGGCGCAAATTACTTGCCTTGCCCCGGGTGCTGACAACCCACGCTACGCCGCTGCATAGCTGGATGGAACCTTGTACACCTTTTTCCGGCAACTCCTGCAGCCAAGCTGGTGCCAAACATATTGCTCTGATTTCCTTTGGATCACATCAACGAGGCTGAGATAAGCGTCTTGTCATCTGGGCAGCCCAGGACCTCCATACCCACTGCCCAGGCTTGCGCCCCAGGGAAGTCACTTTGGGGCTGCTAACACAGCTATTGGACTTCACCTCCAGAGGTGCACTCCATTGCTTCTTGAGACCAACAGAGACCCACAACAACAACCAATAACGTAAGTTACACCATGACTATTTATTTTCATACTGATCTTAGATATTTTGGAAAGGTAGTGCCAGAGAAGGCAATGAGGTTGTTCCTTTTGAGCAGCCATTTTTTAGTCCAGTAGCAAAGTAGTGATTCATGATGCTGCTTGAACTACAGAGTGTAACTGTACTTCTAACTAGACAGACACAAATATTCAACTGAAAACCTTGACTTTATTGTAGTTACAGTAGCACTGGCAAAAAATTACTTTAGTTCCAACTCTAAAATTGCTGTCAAGGCTCAAGAGACTATAAACAACATCTTTCACTGCTCTGACCCCCATGCAATTTTAAATCCCCCAACCTTTCTGAGCACTGTTGGTGAGCGGCCCCATTACATCTTAATGACCATCATTAATTTCTAAAGAGTGTTAATTTCAGATTTTTAATCACCCCTTAACTATTCAATTAAATTTCAATAAAATGTTAAGCACTTACAAGTCTTCTCGTTTTTCCTAAAATACTTACTACATTAAGATGACGGAGGTCTAGTGATGAA
>NC_139560.1:44641261-44753761 GCF_965112155.1 Podarcis liolepis | reverse complement strand
CTCTCTCTTTCTAACATCCTGCTACAATATAAGCTCCTTAGTTTTGGTCACATATACATCCAAGTTTTTGGAGTGGATGAATTATGGGTTATTCCATGGCATCTCAAGCTAATAGCTGATCTATCATTCAGATGTTCACTTTTGAAAATCCAAGTGATTAATTAAGAGTTGGTAAAATACACTGTTTTTCTTTTTCTCTTTTAATAAAGATACCCAGAGTCAGGCTGGAGTGGACCTGACTCAAACACAAACATTCCCTTCCTATGCTGGTTGTATCAGAATGAATATTTGTTTGAAATTTAACTTTTGATCAACATAAATTATATAGGGTAAAGGAAAAAAAACTATTCCTTAATTTAGACAAATATTAGGTCCAATGAGGCTGAGATAATGCCAAAGCAGATGAATTAAACTGATAAACTGGGTAACAGATTTGAGTAACTCTTGTAAAAAAAACCAAACCCTACTTAAATTACAAGGTCTTTTCAGCATTAAACATCTAATTACAGAAGTTATAGGACCTCAAAAGAAGTAACTTCCATTCATTGCTTATTTCCACCACTATAGTTTTATCCTTTATCTTAATAATTCCAAGGGCTTTGGATACAGAACACAAATAAATAATAACACTGCAAAGAAGCTTGTTGCTTTTGAGTTCAAACAGAAAAATATAGTATGTTCCTTATTTCTGGCAAAGAGCAAACATTCATTTTGAAAGTATCTAAGTAGAACTATGATACAAAATAAAAATAGAAAGTGTTGCTTATGACTTGAAAAAGTTATCTGTTGGAGGAAACTGGCACTAAGTTACTCAACATTCATAAAGATTCTATACCCATGTGTTGCAAATATGCATTCTTTCTAATTCTTACCAGTAGTCTCAGCATTAAAGGTACTGACAGGAGTATTCTAGAATCATAGAATCATAGAGTTGGAAGAGACCACAAGGGCCATCGAGTCCAACCCCCTGCCAAGCAGGAAACACCATCAGAGCACTCCTGACATATGGTTGTCAAGCCTCTGCTTAAAGACCTCCAAAGAAGGAGACTCCACCACACTCCTTGGCAGCAAATTCCACTGTCAGGAAGTTCTTCCTAATGTTTAGGTGGAATCTTCTTTCTTGTAGTTTGGATCCATTGCTCCGTGTCCGCTTCTCTGGAGCAGCAGAAAACAACCTTTCTCCCTCCTCTATATGACATCCTTTTATATATTTGAACATGGCTATCTAGAGCCATTTAGTGGGGATAATCTCATCAACACCTGCACGTCTATTTAAGAGGGGGGTTTTTTGGACAGGGTTTGTGTGAAGACACAGATATAGTGATGGTTTAGATTTGGTCTGTTTCAGTTTAATCAGCAGCAGCATTAATACCCAGTTAACAAACTAAATTAATATTTGCCTACCCTTCTACATGTGTACATATTAGTAGCATTGCATATATTTTGGTATATGCTTTTTTAAAAAATGCACTGGATATCTGAATCATGTTCTAATATTACTAGATAGTGCAACTGACCTTACAGCTAAAATCTAATTCTAATTGTGTTTATTCAGAAGCAAGTGCCACTGCTTTAAGTGGAACTTACTTCTATGTAAGTATATTTCGGATTGAAACATCAAATGTCTTCTCAGAAGTAAGTCCTTCTGTATTCAATAGGTCTTACTTCCTAGTAAGTCAATTTATGATTGCAATCTTAATTTGGCTATAACTGCTTCAAAGAGCTTATCAATAGCAAGCTACCCTGATGATTAATTTGGTTATTTTGCTGATCTGAACTAAGCTTGTGTCTTTTTCTGTTTTCTTTTCTTTGAGGGCCAAAGAAAGTTATGAAGCAGATTTTTTTTAGTCCTCCCAGGAGCTAGGCCAGGTTCATACTGCATGACCTTAGAAACAAGAATGGTCTACAAAAGCAAAATAATTTGAGAGAACAGAGTATTAGTTTCCTTTTCCCAGCATATAGTAAGCCACATCAAGAGATAAAGGGCAATGTTATTAGTAGCAAGAGACATGCAGCATCTCAATACAAGGAGAAAATAACAAAATTAGACTGTGTGTGTTTCTATGTGTGTTGGGAGAAACAAAAGTAATGAGGGCCTGTCAGTGTAAAATGTTCTTTTAATTATGGAAAGATTACCCCAAATTCTCCAAAATAACAAGTGCCCATTCATTTTTAAGAAAACTTAGTCTATTTGATCATGATATTAAAACAGATCTTGACTGTCCTCCTTCAGATTGAGCATAGATACTAAAACTGATATATATATATATATATATATATATGCAGGTTTTGGTGTCTTCGGGTGTCTTCCCGTGTAAGAGTTGGGGTGTCTAGGCGATGTTTCGACGAGGTCTCACTCGTCATCTTCAGGCTGGTGCTTTCGGCTTCTTGTTACTGGAACAGTGTTTGAGTTCCTATAAATACTGTTGAGGGGGTGTGGTGTGTAGCCTCCAACGTTCTGGGCAGAGAGGGAGTTCCCAGGTTAGTGTGCCTTTTCTTCTTTTGTTCCTTAATTACTTGAGGGATATCTTGAGTGATTTCTTGAGTGATATTCTGAGTACCACTTAGGTGGGTCATTAAGTGTGGATTAGTTGCTAAAGCTTTCGTGTCTTGACCTCTTGAGCTTGTGAAGAGTTTTTCTGAGAAGATGGCTGTACTGCACTTAGTTGTGCTCTGGCTTGGCTTCGTGTATAGGGGCGAGCTGTGGTTTTGTGCCCTGTGCCAGCCAGATCTGTGTAGGGATTGCAGGGGGGTGCAGCATCCGGAGGTGCCACTATGGTTTGGCTACTGGATGGTGTCTGTAATTTATCTGTGGAGAGGGTCTGGGTTTGGGTCTGGTGTGGTTGATTGGTGATGGCGTTCTGTGTGCCTCTGGTTCTGGTGTCGGTTTTTGTGGGGAGGGCTAATTTCCAGATGTCTGGCAGGCGGGACGTGTCGTCACGCTTGTTCATGTTGTGAGGGTGTTTCTCTATCTCGATGGCTTCCATGATTATTCTGTTCCAGTAACAAGAAGCCGAAAGCACCAGCCTGAAGATGACGAGTGAGACCTCGTCGAAACGTCGCCTAGACACCCCAACTCTTACACGGGAAGACACCCGAAGACACCAAAACCTGCATTCCTGTACCCGTGAAAATCTACGAAAGCATATATATATATATATATATATATTTGTTTTCGTAGATTTTCACGGGTACAGGAATGCAGGTTTTGGTGTCCTCGGGTGTCTTCCCGTGTAAAAGTTGGGGTGTCTAGGCGACGTTTCGACGAGGTCTCACTCGTCATCTTCAGGCTGGTGCTTTCGGCTTCTTGTTACTGGAACAGAGCGGGATCACAGTGTTTGAGTTCCTATAAATACTGTAGAGGGGTGTGGTGTATTGCCTCAAAAGTTCTGGGCAGAGGGGAAGTTCCCAGGCTAGTGTTCTTTTCTTCTTTTGTTCCTTAATTACTTGAGGGATATCTTGAGTGATTTCTTGAGTGATATTCTGAGTACCACTTAGGTGGGTCATTAGGTGTGGATTAGTTGCTAAAGCCTTCGTGTCTTGACCTCTTGAATTTGTGAAGAGTTTTTCTGGGAAGATGGCTGTACTGCACTTAGTTGTGCTTTGGCTTGGCTTCGTGTATAGGGGCGAGCTGTGGTTTTGTGCCCTGTGCCAGCCAGATCTGTGTAGGGATTGCAGGGGGGTGCAGCATCCGGAGGTGCCACTATGGTTTGGTTACTGGATGGTGTCTGTAATTTATCTGTGGAGAGGGTCTGGGTTTGGGTCTGGTGTGGTTGATTGGTGGTGGCGTTCTGTGTGCCTCTGGATCTGGTGTCGGTTTTTGTGGGGAGGGCTAATTTCCAGATGTCTGGCAGGCGGGACGTGTCGTCACGCTTGTTCATGTTGTGAGGGTGTTTCTCTATCTCGATGGCTTCCATGATTATTCTCTTGTGGTGATGTTCCATGTTAAAGAGCAATTTGGAATCTGCAAAATTAATTTCGTGTCCTGTTTCTTTCATGTGTTGGAAAAGAGAGGAAGATTTTTCTTCTTTTTTGACGGCATTCTTGTGTTCTGCGATACGTGCATTTATTCGTCTGTTTGTTTGTCCAATGTACGTGGCTGGGCAGACTTTGCAGGGTATTTCATAGACCCCTCTTTTCCAACACATGAAAGAAACAGGACACGAAATTAATTTTGCAGATTCCAAATTGCTCTTTAACATGGAACATCACCACAAGAGAATAATCATGGAAGCCATCGAGATAGAGAAACACCCTCACAACATGAACAAGCGTGACGACACGTCCCGCCTGCCAGACATCTGGAAATTAGCCCTCCCCACAAAAACCGACACCAGATCCAGAGGCACACAGAACGCCACCACCAATCAACCACACCAGACCCAAACCCAGACCCTCTCCACAGATAAATTACAGACACCATCCAGTAACCAAACCATAGTGGCACCTCCGGATGCTGCACCCCCCTGCAATCCCTACACAGATCTGGCTGGCACAGGGCACAAAACCACAGCTCGCCCCTATACACGAAGCCAAGCCAAAGCACAACTAAGTGCAGTACAGCCATCTTCCCAGAAAAACTCTTCACAAATTCAAGAGGTCAAGACACGAAGGCTTTAGCAACTAATCCACACCTAATGACCCACCTAAGTGGTACTCAGAATATCACTCAAGAAATCACTCAAGATATCCCTCAAGTAATTAAGGAACAAAAGAAGAAAAGAACACTAGCCTGGGAACTTCCCCTCTGCCCAGAACTTTTGAGGCAATACACCACACCCCTCTACAGTATTTATAGGAACTCAAACACTGTGATCCCGCTCTGTTCCAGTAACAAGAAGCCGAAAGCACCAGCCTGAAGATGACGAGTGAGACCTCGTCGAAACGTCGCCTAGACACCCCAACTTTTACACGGGAAGACACCCGAGGACACCAAAACCTGCATATATATATATATATATATATATATATAACCCTAAAAAATTGTTCTTTATGACAAATTTTGGAGTGGGGGTGACTAGAGCAAAAGGGGAATTAACAGTAGACTTTTAGAAATGAGTCTTCTGGAACATAATATTTGAAACCAGGTATGCTCACATGGAGCAGAGGAAATCAAGTTGCTGTTATACCCAACATCCATGAATATGCATGAACTCAGAGTATGAAACTGATGCAGGCAAAACAGTATGTAGCTAAAATAAGGGTGCACTTTCTCCAGCAAATGCTATAGAAGTTAGATGGCAAAATCCACCCATCCCCATTTCCACCTGTGCTAAATATTCTTAGTCATTCCATGCACATTAGCAGGAGAATGCACCTTGAAATCCCCATGACCTTGGATGTGCAACATTGACACCTATACTTTAGCCTTATGCATGTAATTATATATACACCTTTTAGCCTTATGCACTTCACCAGGCTTTCAATTAAAAAGAGCAAATTCGTAGGAAGAATGCTAAGCTATTTGGACAGAAGGTAGTGAATCAAAAATTGCAAAACTTCAGCTTTCAAAAATAGCCTAAGTGACCTCTTACAATACTCTGACCACTCCACTGCAAGCAGGAGGCAACCCCTGTGAAGAGCGAATTCTGGCAAAGTTCTCTCTTCACAGATGATGCACAGCTTAAGCTATAATGAGTTTTTGGGTTACAAATGCTGAACGCATTAATATTCCTTGATGATAATTATCACAGTATAAGCACCTTTCCCAATGTGAGTAGCATAAAGCAACTGAAGCAGCATTTTTTACTATATTTGAAACAAGCTGGAAAATGGGATTTTCTACTCATATAACCTGAGGTCAATACACATCAAGCTATGCATAATAAATATCTCATCACCTATATACCTATGTGAGCACTGATATATATAGTTATACACTCCATCAATCTGTTATCTTTTTTTGGAGTTGTGCATGTGTACAACCACATTCACTCCCCATGTAAAGCAGCAATGAGGATTTATTTCTTAAAAGATATGAATTATGAAGGATACTGCACCATGTCTAGTCTGCTAATAAGCAAGAGCCTGGAGTGTCTGAAATAATCATTAGTGATAGGCAATAATAAACTGTAAATCACATTGAATGAGATCTTAACTGAAGACTTAAGGTGTCTTCCTTTTTTTGGTCTCTTCAGATCCACAGTAGAGGACTTTAACACCAGCTTACTACTTAGAACCAAGCTGTTTGCATGAGACAACAAGGTTCAAGAACATCAGAGTTTATCCATTGTTTGAACAGCCACATGGAGAACATTGGAAGGTCTATACATATTCTGTCATAGTGCTATGCAAAAATGGAAGAATTAAAATGTGTGCAAAACTTAACATGAGAGTAAGATTCCATTTTTTTAAAGGACAATCTAACATATTTATAGTTCTTATGTCTCCAGATATAAACTTGTATGGATTTCAAAACATAAGCACATGAGAACTTCCTTACTGTAGAAGGTCAAAAGTCCATCTAGGTCACCATCTACTCTTCAGAAGATGGTGGACACTTCTTCATTGGAGGTTTTTGAACAGAGATTGGATGGACATCTTCAGTTGTGGTTCCTACATTGAAGGGAGTTGGACTAAATGACCGCTGGAGTCCCTTCCAACTCCACAGTTCTATGATTCTATTTCAAAAGTCCACTAATGGTGAGGTAGATGCCAAGAGGAAACTTGCAACACAAATAAGTCATAAATGAGATGGGTGTCCTTTGCAGTTTCTCCCTCGAATCTCGTAACCAAAGTATATTACGGCTAATTTAGAGGTTCCATTTTGAGCTATTATGGTTAATAACTGTTAATCATATGGTGAACCAATCCACCAAAAATTTTAAAAAGCCATTGTCAGGTGCTCATCACCATAAAGAATTGCCAAACAATTTAATTGGGTCTCTGGTGTTAGGGTGTTTTTAGACATTGACCACTTTCACCTAAATATGTATGACCAGAAAAAACTGAAGTGAGCCTTGGGCTCATACTTCTCCTGCCCTTTCCCATCTCCTCTATCCACACAGCTGCAAGAAGGAATTAATAAATTTTCACCTCTGCTTTTGCTTAACTGTTTGCAGTGTTGTCTGGACAGAGATGGCTAGAACCTAAAATAGAGGGAAACTCCAGACAAATGCAACTGAACACGAGTGTGTGCACATTATGAAGCCCAAACTGTGGCTGTTAGGGCAGTGAAGAAAAATGGTTTTGCTGCATTGTTGCATGATCCATATGCTGTTCAGTGGAACTTTACTGCAGCTAGCTTGTTTAAATTAACCACAATAAGATTAACCCCAGTTCTTGATCTGGCTGACACAGCAAACCATGGAAAGCAAGTTCTCAAGCTCCTCTTCCATGTGGCACAGGAGAAGGGAGTATAGTTATACTAAACTATGGTTCAGTTCAGGCATGGGATGCCTCTGATCTGTGCGCCTAATTAGGCCTGTCAAACATCCTCATTTGCCCCACCCTCCCCCCATTTTGGCCAAGACATACTCACCAACCCACCATATACGACATTAAGTGTGGGACATGTAAACGCATGGCTCTACTGAAAGAGGGCACTGCTGAGCGCCACTGCCTGAAAACTCCTGTGGTAAGCTTATTGTCAGCCCTTTTGGTGTGCTGTGCAAGGGGCTTCATTGAGTCTTGTTATGACCTATATATAATGCTCTTTGAGACTTGCTCCTCAGCTGTCACGGTTTGCGAAGTGTTTAGGCTGAGCTGTTACCTGCCCATATATGTATATTGCATCAGGTGTACGTCAGGTGGGCCTGGCTTGGCCGATGTGCCCTCGCTGCTCAAACAGCAAGACCAGGCAGACCAGCTGATTGTTGGTGCCTTGTAGGCCTTTCCCAACATAGTTTGATTTTTTTAAATGGGTCATTGTGATGCCAGATGATTGACAGGTTGGCAGCAAGTTAAAGCTTAGTAGGCTTGCCCCTAAGGTTGTTTTAGGTGATCTATGTGTATGTTTTTTTCCAAGCTTTATGCTACATTCAATCTTAGTTAGTTGCTTTAGTTTCCAAGCATCAAATTAAAAATTAATATGATACTCTTCTGGGGAAGGGTGTAATCTTACTCTCTGGTAATCTTTCATTCACCCCGAAAAGCAGTTTCTATACTATGTGCCCACAGTGCAGAAGGTAGATTAGCCCTTGCCTTTAATTCAGTTTATAAAAATCACCATGCTTTAAATGAGGACTAATTATTATAAAGGTTTGCAGCAAAAAGCACAGGATCAAATATTTAAAAGGATGGTTAATAACATCACCCAAAATCTATTCCATTAAATCTCAAATGTTAAGTGATAAAGACCCTTGCAGTGTTAAGATCTGCATTTAATGTATTAATCCTTGGTAAGAGTAGCAATTTTTCTTTACCCTTCTACCACATCCAGCTTGTACTACTATTTTTCAAATTGCCCTGCATGACTTAATGCAAAAATGCTACAATAGCATTTAAGTATTCTGTGCAAAAAAAAGATTCAACACCTCTTTCTTTTAAGACTGATAAAAATCAGTGACCGTTTGAGCCTTTAATCCAAACAAAATGGAATTGACTCAGATGTTTTGTGGGCGTCTGCTGACTGCTCGCAGTCATGCCTTGCTAGAAAATATTAAGTATAAATGCTGTTACCAAACAGTTCCAAAAACTGACAAACAGTTTTTACTTATGTGAAGCCAACACACCTTTGACATCTTATTTGCATGTATGGCAAGGCTTTAATGAAACCTTTCTTAATATTTAACACTACAGTTGGCTTACTAGATTCTGTAATGTGGAAGCCATGCAAGGGTGGTGATATACAAGGCTGACCATTCCCCCTCCCTATGTAACACTGGTGTTCACTTTGAATACTGCAGAAGCTCATTCATCATCACAACTGATGCATTCTGAAAAGTACTCCTTGCTGGAAAGATAAATGTGCTTAAACACCTTCTCTTTATTATAAACATGACTGTACATCTATTTTGTTAATTGAACAAAGTCTGTATTAATGTGCTTACAGAAGCCTCACATTGATAAACTGAACTCCCTAAACAACACAAAATATGCTATAGACATAATAAACGGTAAATTGAGTGGGAGAAAAGAAAAAGGAGCCAAATACAGGGCAATTCATCTTGGTTATTAATGCACAGAAACTGTATGTCTGACCCTTTTAGAGGGGAAAATTCTACACACATCAAAATGCAGTTGATAACCAGACAGGGCAACGAAAAGCATGATAAAAATACATACAGAGATTAGATAGAACAACATTTTTCGAGTAAAATAATAATTTTGTTAAAATCCTTCTAACAACATGGCTTATGATGATATACTGTGAGCACTGACTGGAAAAAAAGAAGTCATTCAGCCCACAAAGAGATAGCACTAATAAAAAAAGGGGGAAATCTCCACCAGATAGCCTGCGGAGTGTGCATTTATTCTGTAAACATTGTAACAATGATTATCTGTCCTTCCAGTCCTCAGTGGAGACTCCTGCTTTTGAAAATGTCTTGTGGTGTCTTACTAAATTCAGGCTATTTCAATTACTATTACTGCACATTAAAAATTAATTGCATTAAAGAGTGGATTAAGGTTTAAATTTCAATTCTACAGTGGGTGTGCTAGAAATGACAGCTAAAAATCAATGCTCTCTGGCCCATAATCGGAAGTGTGCATGACAAAACACTATGGAACTGGCGTCACTGGTGAAGTGGCTTCAGACATGATAGCTTATTTAAGGTTCTCTGTCAGCTCTTATTCCTCATTTTTTGTTTAAATTCTACACTTCCTTACGGAGGACAGAAAGAACAGGCAGAAAACAGCTGACTTGCAATTGGGAAATCTAGTATGGTTCAGAAGAGCATGATAAAATTCAGATTACTGCTCAAGTACAAATTTGCTTCTGCCATGTTAATGCAGAAAATGTCTAACCAGAAAAGATGACAGCATGATAAGTTCAATGAGGGGGAGAAACTTGATAAAGGGATACTGTCCTTCTAAGATGTTGCCTGTATCCTGCATAAAATCAGACCTCTGTATTACTTTACTTTTGAGAGTCTGTGCACAAATTATGCATCTGTGTCATTAGTACTATGTTAGGCAACAGACAGATCACTGGAGAGGCCTGAAGATCACTGAGGTTCACCAGTCATAAATGGCAGCACAGGAGAGAGCCAGCCCACGGAATTGTGGGTGGAGGCAGAGTTAGGCATAATTGGTTGACATTTACGTTTATTGTTTTCTGATAATTTATCTTTTTTGGGAAACTGCTAAATTGTTTGCCACAGCAATTTCCTTGTGGTAAGGAGTTCCAGAGTTCAATTTTCCTCTAGCTAAATGCAGACATTGGCTTTGTAGGTATTGTGTCTCTGCCTTCCCATTGCATACACGATTTGCTGATCTTGAGGCTTGAGTGGAGCATACTTCTTCATTTAATATTTTCTTCCTTCTGTCTAACATATCTTTACTCATCTCCTATCATGCCTTTTCCTATGCTACTTTCATACTTAATTTGCACCCCTTTCCTCTCATTCATACTGCCGATTTCGTTCCTTGGTCCTCCTTTTCATACTCACCCTTTCCTTCACTCTCTTATCCCCTTCCCCTCAATTGGTAGTTTATGTGGTTCGTAAAAATATAAACTGTTTTTCTATCTTTCTAATTTATTGTGATGCCTCCTCTAGTCCTTTCCCCTCAGCAGAGGGAGGAGAGGCTTCAGGGCTCAGCAAGAGATCAAGTGGTAGGAGACCGGGTAGTATGAAAGGGAAGGCTGAGATGTGGGGATGTGTGTTGAGGACGGACCACAACTGCTTCCCCATTTCCTCTCCAGAAAATCTATCCACCCTTCTCACTTCCCTGC
The DNA here is from genome assembly GCF_965112155.1 of Podarcis liolepis. Classification (NCBI taxonomy): domain Eukaryota; kingdom Metazoa; phylum Chordata; class Lepidosauria; order Squamata; family Lacertidae; genus Podarcis; species Podarcis liolepis. The sequence goes on along the minus strand of NC_139560.1, from coordinate 44,742,927 downwards.
TTCCTGTTCTTTCTCCTCCTTGCCTCATACACAATTGGTTTCCTCTACATCCTTTCCTCCCCTCAGACTTTGTATGGTACAACCCTGCTCTTGCCTTGCTCTCCAACCAACTCCTCCTCCCACATGCACTTATGCAAGTTGCTGTTGCTGCCATTGATTGGTCCAGGAGAACCAAAAAGCTATAACATAACAGGGGAATGGGCTCTGCCCACTGGAAAGAACACTGAGAACCACAGGTGGTCCCCAGTTTGAGAAACACTCACAAAGATTATAATTCCCTTGGTTTTGTCCCATTTTTAAATTTAGGAAGCAGATTTGTGGCTACCTGCAATAGTCACGCATTGGTCCACCAACAGAAAATTAAGGCAAATTGGGTGAATGGACCTCTGGAAAAGATGTCATAGCAATCTATTACTTACTCAAATGTAATATGCTTCAACAGCCCCAAACTATTAACCCCAAACTATTATAACTATTGAAAATACAGTGGAAGAAGGCCACTGGTGGAACAGTTCCTTTTAGCAGCTCCTGTCAGAGCATTCAGTATGCCGCCTTGTAGGTTGTATAAGAATGGTTTGTGAGTCACAAAGTGACTACAGCTGCTATAAGCTTGGATCCAAAGGGAAGTCTGTCTCTGGGCCTGGCCAAAGTGGACTTTCCCGCTAATCACTGGATTCAATTCGTAGGTTTTTGGAGACCAGCTATACACTGGGGAATAACATGGAGCAATAAAGTCACTGGAAATTTGCCAGTTGCTTCAGAGCACAAGCTCTGATCAAAAAATACATTAGAGTCCACAGCTGCACAAATTCAATTGTCCTATGAAAGTTGTGCACCAGGGCTAATCATTCTAGAGCTGCTCACAGGGCAAATCAGATTTGTTTTTATCCTGTTTAACAAAATTTATATACTGCTTTATTGTATATTTATTATATACTGCTTTACTGTATACCGTATTTTTTGCACCATAACACTCACTTTTTTCCTCCTAGAAAGTAAGGGGAAATGTCTGTGTGTGTTATGGAGGGTATGCCTACGGGTGGCATGCCTACGGATTTTCCTCCTCTAAAAGCTATATGCGTGTTATTGTCGGGTGCGTGTTATAGAGTGAAAAATACGGTATTTATACAGTTTACAACAATATAAAATTACCGGTATCTATTTAAAAATTGTGTGTGTCTCACTACATATAATTTCAAAATGCTAGCTCAAAATTCCCATGAAGGCCAACTGGCAACCATTGTATGGTTTATAAAACTTTGTATAAAATAGTATAAATTAAGGCAAACAAGGGTCTAATTTCTCCAGCTTCAAAATGTCTATGGTAGGGGTGAATAATCTATAGGTCTCTATATGTTAAACTACAACTCCCATCATTCCTGAACAACCATATTGTCAGGGGCCGATAGGAGTTGGAATCCAACAATAACCAGAGGGTCATAGATTCTTCATACTTGGTCTATGGGATATAGACTAGGGTCATTCACATTTCGTCTGCCAAGTGCATTTGTTGTGGTCACTCATGTATACTATAGATAATCTACTGTATAAGTTGGGATAAGTTTATTACTTGCTTTAGTATCCATAAACATTAGTACTTAATATAAATAGTGTTTTAGTAAGACCCAAGTCATGCAGCAACAGTGTTATCTCCAAAATCACTCTCTCATGGTCAATACTCTACACTTCTGTCTCAATGGGTAGATCACCTTTCATATAGTCCAGTCAAATCAAGCCAGATTAGTTGCAGTGAAAACAGCTGCAACTGCATACAAATCATTTTTGGTAGCAACCGTGCATTTATCCAACTAAATCATTGTGCATGCGAACAACTTTTGTGAGCTCAACAGAACTCCCACTTTCTCTCCTTTCCATGCAGACCCATGCACCCCACCCTGAAATCTGCTTTCAAGGATTGGGGACCCCCCCCCCAATTTGGTGGCACATGGAAAGAAGAGAAGGTGCAAAAGTTCCATTACACTCACAGAAGCTGTTCTGTGCATACAATAATTTAGTTGGATACTATCCTGTATGACTGCAATAACATTTGAATGGAGCTTAATCTTCAGATCAAGACAATCAAGGAAAACTGATGTTTACAAGCACATGCAGAATACATTTCCTCCTTCACCAGTGAGCCATACCACTTGGAATTAGCAGTCAGGGCTTCCAGGTTGTGCAGTGCAGCTTTTGAACAAACTTGAATCCTATATTTTTTTTTAAAAGAAGCCATACTTTGCTTACACAGAAAAAGAATACAAACTAAACAAACATCTTCTACATATATATCTTACAAAACCAACATTTTCTAAAGATCCTTCAGTACAATGTCATTTACTGATATTATTGCCTGTTTTTTAAATGACTAGAGATCTAAAAGGACACTGTATTATCTATCTGAAAATGAAGGAAGAAAACATAAGCAACGGGTTGGGTTCCCTTTCAATAAGCATTTATAATCCAAGTTTTCCTACACTGTAAAAAGCAAAAGGATGAATAAGGAAACACTTCCAAACCAATAATCCTATTCAAAACTCAAACTCAGAGGGAAGCTCACAAAAGAAAGCGAAGTCATATTGTACCTCCTATCTGTTGTTTTGACAGAAATGCACTTCTTTTAAGCAACAAATGATGAATAACATTATGAATGTGGCCAACAAAGCTAAAGTGGCATCAATAAAGTACAGCAAAAGCCACCCAGGGTAGCAAGTGTTTGGAAGTAAACTGTGATTGGTGTGCAGATAAGAGACAAAAAATGTCCACAACATTTCTAAAGATCCCCTGTGCTGCGCTGATGTTCAACAGCAAGTTTGGCATCAGGAGAGTAAAGGAGATGGGAAGTAATAACAACAATAAAAAAAATAATCTGGTACAAAGGGACCCCAAGGTGTAGTAGTCATCCCCATGCAACCATCACCCTTCACTGCAATTTACTGATGTTGCTTCATTACAACAAAGCACATAAAGGGGGGAGGGGTATTCAAGGTTTGCTATTTAAAGCTACATGATTTGCAGCAGCAGCCAATGTGGGCATTGACCTAGGACAATGGCGTAAGAAAGGGTTTTTCTTAAGCAAAGAAAGATTTCAACTAAGTGCAACTATAAGTGGATGTTTTGTGAAACTCACCCATGAGATAAAGAAACAATGCTTTGATACGTTACAAACATAATGTGTCAAACAAAACTCAAATCACATTTGCACAACACTTAACAGGAAAGTGGAGTAGGGGTGTTTGGATATGGTATAACAATTTGTGGTTTCCATACAAAATAGTTTTTCCAAACAGTTAGCAGAACTGCAGAGAAAATGGCTCTTACACCATCAGTGCCATTGATCCTAACAGAAAACTAAGTTGTTAGAAGAGGTAAATTTCTTCTCACTGTCTTCAGAAGAAAATGTGAAGATTTAAACATTAGCATTAGTTCTCTCTCACTCTCACTCTCTCACACACAAAATGGTACTATCTTCTGACTGTTATGAGCGTGGCTGATAATTTTGATATGCCTTGCCAGCTATGTTACAGTTTCATTCGGCTGACCCAGAAACATGTGGGTCTGGGTTTAGATTTCCAGACTTTCAGGAAGGATGTAGCAAAGAAAATATAGCAAACTGTGGATTAAGGAACAAAATATTGCTCAACCATTTAAACAAAATCAATATTTAGTATTTATTCCATTATTGCACTGATTTATATTCACAGTACTTTTTCTGCATTAAATTACAGCTCCTTGGGAAAACCCCATGTGAGTTAAGTATTATCCTGTTTGCAAAATTAAGAACTGAGAGACTTGTTGAAGGCCACAGAATGATTCAGTATAAAACCCCGAAGTACAACTAACACTTCCTCATCCTGGTCATGCCATACAATACGCTCTGCTATACGGAGATTTAGTAGGCTAGAAAAAGTCATGGATAAAGATTTTAGCAAAGGTAAAAGAGGTAGGTCTAAAATGCAGACATCATTTCAGAAAAGTCAACTGTATCCACACAAATTTCAAACTCCATGACTGCATTTGGGTTAGATATGAAACAAAGGAAGGAAGGAAGGAAGGAAGGAAGGAAGGAAGGAAGGAAGGAAGGAAGGAGTCAAACTAGATTTTTCAATTTGCGTCTAAAATTAAGAATCCTTTCTTGCTGAGACATGTTTTGAAAGAGCTGGGGAAAGTGACAATAATGTGTTGGGGAGAACAATCAGATGTAAATACTAACCATTATTCAAAGTGGTATAGTACAGAAATAACAGTTTAAGAAGCCTGGTGAGGATTGCTACCACCATTGCAGACAATGTGGTATATTTGGGAGTATTACACAGCTATTACCAAATTAAGTTGGCGGCAGCCCTTATACAGCTCCTAATATTTGTGGAAACCAAACATCCAAACCGCTCAAACTGGTTGGTTGAAAACTCTTACTGTCACAGAAAGTGCAGCTACAACTCGCTTGAGTGGTACCTGTGGCATTAAGCAAGAGTAAGTGGCAAGTCTGAGCCACCTAGAAAGCTTACGGCTGAACTAACTTTGAGGTAACTTTGAGAAAATGTGAGATACAAGTATCACAAATAATAACCACTATTGTACATACAGAAGCATTCCTTGTCTGTACGTAACCAATCCAAATGTAAACTCTTGATTTGATGCCAACTAAAGACTGTTTCATTCACTACATTTTCCATATATTAATATCTATGAACACTGGGAGCAGCCTGTGCAGTGGGGTCCTGCCACAGAGTCACACTCCTGGCAGGGGCATTGCGGCTGCTTACCTTAATGGTGTTGGGTCAGCACTGCGCAGAAGTGCTAGTCTTGCTTCACTGGTGCACCTGCGCAGCCCCATCCCCGCACTGTCCAGGTAAATCACAGTAATGCCACTGCTGAGAGGCACCATCCTGGTCACCCCTGATGTATACTGTTATGAATTAAGTCCAGTGCAAATGGTTTGTTGCTACCAAAGCTTGGACTGCCTGTTCCATACGTGGTGGTACAAATGCTCCATATAGATGATCGACATGCCTTTTTTTTTTAACAGAGATTATGTTTGCGTAGGTAAAAGATAGGAAATTCTCACAGATTAATTATGTAACATACTGTCTTACCATTATGCAGAACAGAGACAAAAAATACCTTTCAAAGTAAGGATCATTGAGTATGTCACTGGCTAATTCCTACTCTATGCTCCTCATTAGCATTACTCTCAAGTTTCTGATTATCATATCCAAAATATTAAGACATAATAAGTACGAAGGTGCACATAATTGGATATTAACCAGAACATACTTGACTGGGCAGGAGGTAGGGCCTTGCTTAAACTAATCCTGATATATATTAATCACCAATTAATGAATGGGTTTCAAATTTATTTTCTATTATAGAACACCTCAGAGTGCCTAAGCTTTTTCTAACAAAATGAATTGGAATAACAGGGTAGGAAAAAAGAATGCTTTAATTTGAGGCTGGCATGAATTACAGGGGTTAGAGTATCTGTGGTTTCTCCCTTTTTTCCTTTTGTTAAAATTAAAATGTAATGTGCCTACCAGCAAGAGGTGAAGATGGCGTGTACAAAGTAGCTTTAAAAGAACATGGTCATGTTGAGGAAGAGCCAAGTACTTACCCGGTGTGTAAAAAAAACTGCTCCTGGTCTTCCCCTTCCCCTTCCATTTTTTTGCCCCAGCTCCCAAGCAGATGCCATTCAGCACTTTAATGCATACAGTGGTGCCCCGCAAGACGAATGCCTCGCAAGACGAAAAACCCGCTAGACGAAAGGGTTTTCCGTTTTTCGATGCGCTTCGCAAGACGAATTTCCCTATGGGCTTGCTTCGCAAGACGAAAACGTCTTGCGAGTCTTGCGATTTTTTTCGCTCCCCCCCTTTTTCTAAGCCGCTAATAGCCTTTTAGCCGCTAAGCCTTTAATAGCCGCTAAACCGCTAATAGCGCTAATCCGCTAATAGGGTTGCTTCGCAAGATGAGAAAACCGCTAGATGAAGAGACTCGTGGAATGGATTATTTTTGTCTTGTGAGGCACCACTGTATTCACGTGAGTCCTGTTTTTAAAAAATTCTCAGTGCCCATTCAGTGTAGCTGGAAACTGTTTTTGTTTTTTTAACTGTTCTGGTCCCCTGTCCATATACAAATGTGACAAAGACCACCGTAGAACTAGTGGAGCCTGCAACCTGTGCAACCCTTCCTGCTTTCAGGTAGAGCTGGCTTTCTGGAAATGGTCCAAGATAGACACAATACTAACTCCATCAGTTGTAAACAGAGCACGGAAATGGAAGCATGAAAAAATGCTATGGAAGTTATATTTCAATATGTACGTTATTTTGTGATACAGCTTAGGAAACTGCCCTGAGGGAAATCAAAGGTGAGGGAAGAAGTAGATGCATAACATTTCCTCTTTGTCTCATACTTGGACCCTCCAGCTTGATGCCTATATGTGTATCAAAATGTCTGCCCTGTATAAACAAAATATTCCGAGAACCATCACCCAAATTCCTAATGCAAGTACACACCTCTGAAAAAAGATGTGTAGCCATTAGGCAGCATATTGCCAATTATTTTTCCAATTAATCAGCAATATACCAAACCAAGTAGGCTGATTTTCCTATGAAGTTTAGAGCAATGTAGCAATGTAAGCATCTGAAAACAGTACTCCAAAGCTTAATCACAGCAATTGTATATATAACACAATTGTCTAACCCCCACTCCAATAGTTGCAAGATTCTGGGGTTCAATTATTTTACATCCACCAAATGCATGTCCTTTGTCCTCATTTTGGTTTAGTGTCTATATTGTCACAGGGAGTCATATAAACAACCTAAAAGGCTATATGTTGCACAAAAACCTGACTATGAAGAACTAGTAAAGATAAAAAAAAAACTTTATATGAACTGAAATAATGTAAAGTAGTTTTCTAATTGAAAACTACATATTCTGTTGTTGGAGACAGCATGCCATTGAATAGCACTTGCTCAAAATCACAATTGCAGAGAATGCTACTGCACTCAGATCTTGCTTGTGAGTTTCCCAAGGGCATCTGTTTAGCCACAGGATGCTGGACCATGAGGGGCCGTTGGCCTAATCCACCCAGACTCTTTCTATGTCATATCTTCATTTATATACTGTATAACCACGTATTTTCTGGGCCAAAATAGGCTTGATGCACAAGATCTGGGATTCAATATCCCAAGTTTCTTTTTGAAACCATTAAGCTACCTTCAGGGAAATTAATGTTTTGATCAGAGCAATGGCACGGCAAGAGGAATCTATATTATATTCACACACAATTTTCTAGATCTGATATGAGCCCTGCAAAGAAAAGGTACAATAGAAGGAGTGCCAGGGATTCAGAGCAGCTATGAGGAGGGTAGGCCTAGGAAACAGCTCTGGGTGTAGCATTAATCCTTTCTCCCCCAGTTCTACTGCTCCGATCAATTCCACAGTGCCTCCCCCCACCCGCAGTAGCTGCCCCAAAGTAACTATAGATACAAAATAAAAGAGAGAGAGAAAACCAGGAAACCTCACCTTTAAACTTCTGGGTCGTTATCTGTTTTAGACAGCAAGCGTGCACTCGCTGTACTAGCAGAAAATATTTGGGGTGGGTATGGAAAGAGTTGCACCTTGACTAATACAGAGGGCTGTAACACAGAGACCTGAAGTGCTATTATCCTCCTTTCCCCTCCCTTGCAGTCCTTGGTGCTATTTACTTTGGCGTGAGTAACAAGTAAACCCACATTATCCGTGTCTCTCTGGGTTTCCCCCCTTAATTTGTTGATCTTAATTTTAGCAAACCTTAAATAAGTGCTTCCGAAAGACAAAGTAAGATATGCAAGCAAGTAGTCCTTTTATCAACAGTTTTGCCACAGAAATACACAAACATTTCAATTGCTCTTCATTAGCAAACAAATCAACAAGTGATATTTTAATGCATGACTTTATTCCATCTCTGTGGGGACCGTAGTTGAGAGTGTGATGTACAGTACAGAGAAAGGAATCATCAGCCACAATGTCCCAGGGCTCTATCCATTGAGGACTTCTCAGCCTCTGCTTAAAGAGTGCATTTAATTGACTGATAGACAGTAGCTTCTTTGTTCACAGAAGACAGCGAAGTAATGGCAGCTTGAAAATCGTACCATCTACAGGGTCTCCTGAGACTAGTAACAGGGGGATATGTGTCAGGAATAAATAAATAATCTAATTATTAAGCCACTTCCTGTCAAGTTAACTCCAATTTGTTGGCTTTTGAAGGCAACAAAACGAGGCATTTTTCCTCATTATGCTTCTCTTTTTATACCACTGGTAATCACAGGCGGATTAAAGGGTGCCTGATTGGTTTTTTTGTCAAGGAACTGAGAAGCAGCCAACAGTATAGAAAAACAGAGTTGGGGTTAGAAGAAATTTCATGCTTGTCTCCTTTCCAGCTCCCTAACAGCCCACACTGCTGCCCCATACAGTGCCGCCAGCTGTACAGCAAATGTGTACCCCTCCAACTGCGGCCTACCAGGCCACAAGCTCCATCCTGAGAGCTGTGAGATGCCTCACAATCTTGGCAGGTAGCTACTGCTGTCATAGGCATAAAATTCTAAAGGTGACCTACGAAACCCCGTTAGCTAACCAAATGCAGCAATATGAGCAGCTGAAGTTGAACACGCGCTCCCTCTCCCTCTCTGCCCTGTTTTTCTTCCATAGAAAGCATTTACTGGACCTCAGGAACAACAAGCAATTTAAAAATTACCTGCAACACAAATATTAAGGCAGGTTTAATTTTTATTTTTTTTTTGCCTTGAAAGAGAATTTGTTTGCATTTTCTAAAATATACATTCTGCATAATTAATTTTCAAAAGAACCCTGCAAAAATATGTCCTGGGAACCTGTAGTGTAAACAACTTGCAGGAAGGAAGGAACAAAGAGGAAAGCTGACTCAGTACCCTTGAATGATTCTTGTACTACAGGTGCAACTTCCCTTAGACTACTCATTTACAGTAGTTAGTTACTTCAGTTAACTAAACATTTAAAAATAGAAAATGGAATTTGTACTTGTACAACAGATTGAATCAAGTGTATATAAAAGTACAAATAAAACAGTCATTTGAAAATGGTAATTGACTCCTAATGACAAAGATCCACAAACAATTTACTACCCTCTGATTTTAAGGGGGCTTCTGGAGTTAGTGGATTTGGAGGGTATCCTTAAAAAGCCCATAATTAATAATATGTGGGAATTTCTTTATTGTTTCTTTTTAAACAGTGAGGGGTTGAAGTTTTTATGTCTTCAAAAAACAAACAACCATAGCAGTCTTTTTAATATGTATAAAAATGTATAAAAATGTGGTTTTTTACATCTTAAGGGTGGTATCCTGCTAAGTTGTACTAGTGTAGAGACATTGAAATCAATGGACTTAAATTAATCATGACTAGCTGAATCTACTGATTTCAACATATCTGAGTATGACTGAGTATGACTTAGTCAGATACTACCCTAGAAATGTTTGGGGTGCTTATAAATGGATTTTCATTTTATTTGTAGATAAAGGAATGATATATGTATTTTTATTAGTTTCATAGGCACTTTATATTTGTGCATATGAAGCAAACATGAGGATTTATTGACACATATCTCTGGAAGCATCAATGATAAATAGGTTAGATTCACAAATGATCTGTATTAACTAAAAGAAAATCGAGGAAAATGTATAAAGAAAAAATCGTTTGTTTTCAGCTTTTTTTATTCCACTAGCATCAAGATTTCAGGTGAAATCAAAGCTGTCTATAAACAACATTTTTTTAAACAAAATAATGCCTTTGATCCCTGAATCAGTTGCAAAGGTGGAAAAGGCATTTTTATAATCAAAGTACGTGCAAGAATTCTCCTCCAGTAGGCAGTAAGAAAATAGGGCTTTCAGGGTGGCACAAGATTTTAAAATGCAGAGTGTAAAAAAAAGTGCTTCCCCTTTTTGAGCTCATTTTGCAATTATTTTTGGTTAAATTGTGCAGATAATTAAAACCTATTCATATTTACTGTCTGCTTCATTGGTACTCTGAATCTGCTTTTCAGTTACAGTCTGCAAATTCCCTCTTTGCACGAATTCATACTAGGCAGTAACACTTCATTTTACGTAAGTTTTATCTGATGTCCCCACACAGAGCTGCCAGCTGTACAGCAAATGTGCAGCTCGCAAACTGAGGCCTACTAGGCCACAGGCTCCATCCTGTGATCTGTTCGGCACCTTGCTGTCATTGGCAAGCGTTCCTTGCTATCAGTGCAACTGTCTCTCCACACTACACAGAACTTAGAATCATCTGATTATTAGAATTTGTGGTCCACATTCCATTTTATCCTTTATTTAATCTATCCCCAGATCACACATTTGTTTAAATGTTTTGGCTGGCTTACAAATCATGCAGCCATCTGCACAGTAGGTGTAACACCATTTTTTAGACAAAAGTTACATTGCAAATCAACAAAGATAAAGTCATTCAAAAGGCTTTGGTGTTTGATATTCTGCCTGGTTTGCTTGGACCAACTATAAGAAATAAATAGAATTATCTGTAAATCGATGAACATCTATGAAAAACAACACCCAGCAGAACAGAGAGCTTGCTCCATTACCTACGTTAATATCATGACAGCTGAGGAGAGATGACCTGGCCCACTTCTCATCTCTCCTGTACAGATGGCTATTAAAGAGAAAGTATCCCTTTTGTATGGTCCATGTAGAAACCCTTTATGAGCTTTTCAAATACGCCAGCATTGCCCACATGAGGGTAGCTTTCTGTTAGTATTAAACAAAGCAGATTTCATCTTCTTTTCTCCTCAGCTTCTTCTCATGAAATAAACCAAAAATGAACCTAATTTAAAACCCAATCTTGAATTGTGGATTTTACACCTATATCCCTAATGTTACTATTACATTTTTGGAAACGTTATGCAAACAATTTGTATAAAAATGCAACACATAAGTAACTTTCCCATGTTAAAAGCAATATATAGAGTTTCCACTCTTTTACCTCAAACTCTATTCATTTAATAGGTACAGTATCCATTTTACCACTTTGTACCATAGTCAATTTATAAGTGGGCATAATCCAGTATATCTAAAAGTGTACATAACTGGCTGGTATAAAACAATCCTCTTTCCTTGGCACAGAATCTTAACAAATTTGAAAGTATACACACACGTGTTTTGTTTGGTTTTAAATTCTGCAAGTTATATTATTTGGGAGCTAAGACACACTGAATAAAAATAGAGACTAAAGGCAGATAGGAATTTGTTACAGGCACTTAGAGACCACAGATGAAGACTAAGCTGGACCTAAGTAAGTCTAGCTCACTCAACACAGCTCTCCCCCCCCCCCCATTCAGTCTAACCTGAAAAGCAAAGGAGACCTTGTCTGCACCGAACTGGAGAAACATATACCTGTATGTTGGTGTGCTGAGGTTGAAAAAATGACTCCAGGTGGAAAGTGGAAGTTACCCCCTAGTCTCCTAGCTCTCTGTCCAGAAAGGGGAGTCTGCAACTCTTAGGATGATTTCTTCATCCTAAAAATTCATTCTTCCTGATGCCATAGGACAGACCCAAGTGGGGATGGATGGACCAGCCTAAGTTTCTTGCATGCTAGTGCTTCCTGTAACAAGCTTTCCTCTATGAAAGAAAGCACTTTCCCCTCATTCTGCTTCCACACCCAAGCTTTTCCATCCCACAGGCCCTTTTTTCCACACCTGCTTTACCTGTCCAAACCTTCAGCAACTGACCTCACCTTGCTTTTCTGAGTTACCATTTTGCCTTGCTCTTCAGGACCAAACAATATGTGTTCATGTTTTTTAAGCACATGTTTTCAGCTATAAAGCGGGGCTTGGTGGGTTACCATTCTATACTAAAAAGGAGTGCATGGGATAGGGGAGCGTATCTTGCTTTACATTTGCCAGGTCAGTCTTAGATTCAGAGCCCAGGCTGGGAGAATCAGCTCAAAGCAGGAGAAAGTGGCAGATTAAGGGGAGAGTAGAGTGTGTGTGTTTCACTCCTCTGCCTGGTATTTATTTTAGTCTACCCTACTTTATAGCTAAACAGGCAAGGGCATGATGGGTAGGCACATACTCATCGGGTTTGACCGTCCATCAGGCCCCTCAGCCTAACCATGCAAAGATCCAGATTCTCTCTCTCTCTCTCTCTCTCTCTCTCTCTCTCTCTCTCTCTTCTAGCAGGCATGGAATCCCTCCAGTGAGTGACACCATGCGCGGCTGCAAAAATGAGCGCTTTTATTTGCCTTGTGAAAAAGCATGCCATGTCTGTTAAACATGGAGTGTGTTAGAAATGTGAAGGAAAGGAAACAAATCAAATACATATTTTTTTTAAAGTGTGATAATTGAATTTTATGTTTGACTAATCCCTTTCATGAAAGAAAACAGCAGAAGCAATTCAGCAATGTGAGAAGTTTGAGGGCGGGGGAGGCAGGGGGAGTAAATATAACGTACATGTAAGGATGTGGGAGGAATCCGTTCAGTCTGCTTTTCAGAGCAGACTGACCTGAATCAGAATGCAATTGTCAGTAGGATTATTCATATCCCTGGATGCAGTGCACCCCAAAAGATATATTTTGTATAAAGCAATGTATAAAATGCACGTTTTAGGGGAAATGCTTTGAAAAATGCATATTTAATGGTAAGAATAACTACAAGGTGCTTAAATTTTACATTTGAATTTTTCATGCATTCTTTCGGGGAATTGCCCAAAAACAGGCCAGGACAAACCTATGATTGAGCAAAACAAATTATATAGGGCCAGGAAAGAGCAGTGATGAACTGCAGTGGGAGAACTTTGGACTTGGTTTTTCAAAGAGATACATTGGGTCAAGGAGCTGGTTTCAGCTTTAAGTTTATCCATGGTTAATGATATTCACACATGGACCGATGAGTAGATAAGGAGACAAAATCATAAGCATATTTGTGTGTATGTTCTCATTTGTGAGATACTGTTACACATTAATAGCTAATGAAAAATTTGCTCTTGGGATCCTAGAAGATGTTATAGTTTCATCGTTATATTGTATTTTTATTCAACTGGTTTATCCAATAGGTGTCAAACGTTATTTTGCTGTGTCATATGTCTATTGAATGCAAGACAGTAGAGAACCCAGATTATAGTATTTTTATATTGGCAGTGTCTTGAGCCATTGGCACAGTTCAGGAATAAAAAGAAACCATGGTTAACCCACCATGGTTTCCCCTTATAAGTTCAAATTCATGCTGTTCCCTGACTCCTTCATTAACGTACATGAGCTCAAAATTTCTGCTCTCAGTTTCAAATTAACCACAGGTCCCTACTACACTGAAACTCAGGGAGCTGTGTTTTGCTTAAATTATGGCTTGGAAAAATATATGGTTTGATATTCCACAGTTTGATAAACCACAGTTCCTTGAGTTTGGGCATCATGAGTAATTACAGTTAGGTCTAAAGTGCTGGCTAAAGCTTTCAGTCTCTTCTCGACACACATGAAGCAGGAGTATGAGACCCTGAGTCTCATATATGGTTGTTCTTGTAATGGGAAGCAATGTGTTCCTGATATGTCTGAGCTCAGCCAATGAGTAACCAGGAAGGTCCCTATTGGAACCACTAGTGGGTCTTGAGTGATACACTGCTTCCTTTTGCAAAACTTATTTTACTTCTTAAAAACATTAAGTATTTGCTGCCAAACAGGCTGTAGCTCCCACCTTATCTGAAAGCGCTCTAGCTACTTAATCTACAGTGGTATGGCAGAGTGATGGTACTCACTTGACCTCTGGCAAGCTCTGTCGCTGCTACTTACCAGGAGATAGAGGAGGGGGGCAGAGGAGGAAGCAAGGTCAGTATGGTGCAAATGTACCAGCAGACCCAATCCAGTTCTAGATTTAGACCTCGTCTCCCCCTCTGCATTGCCCTTGCCCTTCTACCTACTGGTAAGCAGCAGCAGCAACACAGCCAATTGGAGATCAGGGGCGTGTCACTGCTCCACCTTGCCATCTGCTACTGATAAATTGGTATAAAATGATGTTCAGATTTTAGCTTACAACTTAAAGCAAACTTTAATGATTACATTGAAAAAATATTGATGGCCAAGTGAACATGCTATTAATGCAACTGTTTTATATCTACTGATATAAATACAGACACGCACAAATTACTTATACAAAGGGAAAGAATGTGGAAGGAATGGGATAAGGTTATATTAAAAAAAGCTCAGCATATCTCATCACCCAAACTTTCTCTTCATAATTTTTATTGCTTATAGGACCATAGGTTGGTTTTGATAGTCAATACAAGCAGCAGAGAATCTCAAAGTCTGTGACTTCCCCATCCCCTTTTATCATTCCCTTTGTCAGTCTGATCAGCCCTCAGTTGTAAATGTGCTTCTCCGTTGTGCACAGCCAGCGGCTTGCAATTTTGCTCCCTGCCTTTTATGAAACAGTTGTCTGTGGCTCTTTGGAGATTCACGTGCTGGCTACAATGCCAGCCTCCATGGTGCTGGAGCTTTCCTTCTGACTAAAAAAGGCTAATTGGCAGTTGGTAATTATTGGTCAAAAATTATCAGACTGAAAAAAATTAAGCCTTCACAAAATAGTTCCTGGCAATATCACTTTGCATTATCCGATGCCTAATAGGGCTTTATTCTGAGCACTTACAAAGTTGCACTTCAATTGTTGGATCTCATAACTTTATATGGAAAGATTCCGTTCACTGCGTTAAAAAGGCAGGGGTTTGATTCTCATCCATTTCATCTCAGTGTAGTAAAGAGATAGGGCGTAAGAGGGAAGTTGCGGGGGGTGGGGGTGGAAAATAAAGTAAAAGTCACTGATCTACCTTTTTCCAATTTTAAAAAAATCAGTTAAAAAATAAACACTTCAGCCCAGGGGTCAGCAAACTTTTTCAGCAAGGGGTCAGTCCACTGTCCCTCAGACCTTGGGTGGGGGCGCGGACTATATATATATTTTTTGGGGGGGATGAACGAATTCCTATGCCCCACAAATAACCCAGAGATGCATTTTAAATAAAAGCACACATTCTACTCATGTAAAAACACACCGATTCCCGGACCATCCGTGGGCTGGATTTAGAAGGCGATTGGACCGGATCCGGCCCCTGGGCCTTAGTTTACCTACCCATGCTTCTGCCTATGCCTGAACTCTCACTTAGATGAAGCATCTTTTTTAAAAAAAAACAAGAAAAAAAACAAAAACTTTCTGCACAAATAGATAAATAACACTGGCTTGGAACCACAAGCAAAATTGAACAAATGGGAGTGTGCTTACTGAAAATTCAGGACATGGTAGGATTACTGCAGAACTGATATTTTTACAGCATTCTTACATTAAAATGACCTTATATAAGCAGTATTGTGGCGTTTCACTTTGAAAAATCACATGGAGTAAATATCATTGATTTAAATATGCTTATTTCTGTCTTGAAGTAACTTGAGTCGTAGAATGTGGAATAGTCTTCAAATCATATAAATCAATGGAACATGGGTGCAAATAAGATTTGCATAAACTGCATGGGGAAAATACAGGCTAATTCGGAGTTCTGCATAACAGAAGTAGTTTAAGGGTTCCATTGAACTAAGCCATATTGAGAGCAGACCCACTGAAATCAATGGACTTTGTAATACAATGCAATACGATGCAATATATAAAATATAATTAAAATCACACAGCACCCAGAGTGGTGCATTACAAATGCTACAACTGGCAGTGGTCTGCCAAGGGCCTCAGCGATGTTCAAGTGGTACATGGGGGAAAGTGTGGGAACCACTGGTCAACAGACAAGATACTGCATTTTCATTTTTGGTGTCTTTTTGCTTCTAATGCCTGCTGAAATCATGGTTATTCATTCAGGCATTTACAAGATGTTGTGTACTTAGATGGGGTACTAAGATGTAGTTGGCTGTGTCTTAGAGGCTGTTGCTCTAATAATTTGTTTTATGTTATCTTGATTTATTGTATGATTGCAATTATTAAATGCTTGTGATGGTTTTAAACTGTTTATTATACACCATCTTGAATAGAGTGGGCTAAATATTTTAAATAAAAATACACACACACACACCCCAAAATAATTCTTCCACCAGCCACATTTTTGCCAACAAAAAATATTGCCTATCTTGTTTGAAAGAATAAAGCAGTTCACAGTATGCTGGGAAGATAATGCACTTGGATTTAAAGTGATTAAGCAGCACTGACTTCACATTAAAATCCAAATGCTACAGCTTAATTGTAGATTTTTTATTTGTACATAGCACTTTCTCCCAAGTTCTCAAAGGATTTCCCATACATTATCACAGTAAACGTCAAATTAAATCTTTACAGAAGGGCAGCATTATAACCCCATGTTACAGACAGTAGGGAGAGGTGCAGAGGCTGATGGAAATATGTTGCCTAAGGCCACCCAATGAGTACAGGACTGAGATGGATTTGAACTATGGGCCTCCAGTCGCTTAGAGCCCGTGCTTCCTTGTTTTGGCTCCTTGGTAAGAGCCCACACTGAGGAAGGCATAAGTATGTTTTTCCATCAACACCTTCACCATGATTCTCAGCCCTTTCCTGAACAATTTCTCCAGTGATTGTTTGATAAGTTGGCTATTTATCTCCTGAATGTTGGAAATTAGCATTATTTGCATTCTCTCCTGGTTCCAATTCTTCCATTCCTCTATGACACTATTTCCTTCTTTGCACTTATTGCTTATAAAACCTTTTTAATCCTTATAACCGATCATTCCAAAATAAGTGTCCTCAAGGCAGCCATGCTGTCTTCCCTTATTTCTCTGAGCTTGAAAAGGGAAACATTTTGTTTGTTCCCTGGAATGTAAGTCTCCTTTTTTTTTGCCCATGTGGGAACTGCACACCCTTAGGAGAACAAGTTGCATACATGGGTAGCAGTGTAGTGGAGGAAGATCAAAAGTTAAAGCATAAAGAAAAAGGAATCTGAAAGGTTTGTTATGCCTCTGCATTTTTGTTATGCCATTGCACTATTCTATATATTACGACACAATGCAGAATGTGCTGTTTCTTCCTTTTAGATATTACTGTTATGCAGGGCCTTTGACATGGTGCTGCCCAACCTGAATACAACAATGCTGTTGCATTTCATTTTTTATTTTTTAGCTTCTGCTGCCATTGACACTGCAGTAGCAGCAACATCACTGCTGGGCCTCCAGGGAGCATTTTAACAGCTGGTGGGCAGAGGTGCCATTTTAAATGTAAGCCAATCGTGGCCCCCTAGATATGAAGGCTGTTCACCACCTTCATTTATCCAAAATGCAAAGACACATAATTCATTTATGTAGACAATGTATATAATTGATTGATTGATTGCATTTATATCCCACCTTTTTCTCCAGTGAGCTCAAGGTGGCACACATGATTCTCCCTCATCTTGTTTAATTCCCACAACAGCCCTGTGAAGTATGTTAGGCTGAGTCTCAGTGACTGGCCCAGGGTCACCCAGTGAGCTTCATGGCCGAGTAGGGACTTGAAACTTGGGTCTTCCAGGTCCTACTCTGACACTCCAACCACTAAATCACACGAACCTTGCAGGATAAGGATTCCCACACGACCCTGAAAGTGGCTAGGTTCCTGGTCGCTGTCCTCTCCCAAAAGCGACGCCAAGGAGCGCTACAAGCTAATTAAGGCGTAGCAGGCCTTTCCATCTTATAGTATTTTATTGTTATAGTGGTGTTTTAGCGACTGTTTTTTCTTTTCCCCACGGCACAAGCTGTCACTTATGTGTTGTTTTTACCTGTATGGGCCTATGGCCGTAATAAATATTATCTATCTATCTATCTATCACACGAACTCTCTTCTTATTTATACCACTTCTGATTTTGAAAGAAGTATCAACACTGTTGATTTCATATATCTTTGGGCTGAAGCATTACAATTTGGGTAACTTAAAACAGCAGGTGGCCATTGCAGATGGACCTGAACTTGCGTCCTGTCAAGCTGTATTGCTGCCCACCCACTGCCAATACGAGGGGACAGTGGTAAATGGCGTTATAGGCAGGTTCTGATGATGAGGAGTCTTCTGAGCCCTGGGTGCCCTCAACCCTGTAAGACAGCTGGTGCGAGGTCTGCCATTATAACAGTCTTTTTTGGAAGGTTCTCCAGAAGGTTCTTCTACCTGGTTTGTTCTAAATTATATTAAAGTCCGTGTTCTCAACCACTCTGCACCCCTCTTAAGCGATAAGCTCACATTCCCCATCTACCCTGTAGACTATTTGTGCTGACAGGTTACTTTGCCATGACTAAATAGAATGCTCATTAATATGCTGTACTTAAGAGTCAATGTAACAGAGTGACTAGATCACATATTCTGGATGTGAGAGACCCAGGTTCAAAACTCTGCTTAGCTGAAAAAAAGCTCTTTGGACTTAGCATCAGGCAGCCTAGAAGGTTGATCTGAGGTCCTTGAAGGAGATGATACAAACCACATTACAAAAGCATAGTTTAGAGAACTAGCGGAAAGATTAACAAGCAAGCAAGCAAGCAAGCAAGCAAGCAAGCAAGCAAGCAAGCAAGCAAACAAACAAACTAAAGCCAGAAGTCTAGAAACTCTCAACTCTACATGGGTGTGACATGTCAGCAGCTCACTCAGTAATTAGGATGGCATTTTTTTAACCAGAGACTTTGGGTTCCCCCTTCGTTTCTTCTCACCATGCATCCTCAGTGCAGCTCCAGAGGGCTGAAGGACATTCTGCAGGGGTGAGGAAAGGAGGGAGAACTTCCATTGAGGAAGCCGAATGGCAACGTTGGATGCAACCCGTTGTGTTTTTCTTTCTCGTTTGCTGATATAAACTTTATTACCAGTTAATGTGCTAAAATAACATTTATAGACCCTGCTGATCCCAGAAACAATATATGGACTTGCCCGTTGCGTTTTCATTTACCTGTATTAATATGACAGTATTGTGTGTCATATATATTAAATCACATATATCCCTCTTTTTCATTAGTTAATGTTTAGTGATAGACCTGTTGGCAGCACTCTTTTAATTCTAGTGTAATCTTGGTAATGTCCCAGAAATGTAAAATAATGTAAGGAAAGAAGAGCCAGTGGTGGCGGTGGAAAAGTAATGGTGGCAGAGAGCAAACAAACAAACAAACAAACAAACAAACAAACAGATAGTACCATGTGGAATGAGTCCTAGCATATAAAATCACTAAAAACTCATTTTCCTGTATTCAGGTTTTCATACACTCTCCAAAATAGAACTATTACAGGTTGTTAATTCTTCCACATCCTTCTTACTCAAGATGCAATATGAGTGTTTTTAATCAGGGATGCATCTCAAACACTGACATCCAGCATTACTTACAGTAAATACAGATTATCAAAGCATGTTCTGCAAATCACACTGTGCTTTGTGTGATAGAATCTCCCCCACCCTGCTTTCTGGAATGTTTTTATAGCAAGCCCACATAAATCTGTGTCACTATGGTTATGGCATGAAGCAATATCATGCATGACAATCAGCCAGGGAAAAGCACCTTTTTCCCATTCTATGTTATCAAACTTTTAAGACTATAAGGTATGTGGGGCCACTTTCAACATTAGCATTTTTTGTTTTCACAACTTACTCTTGCAATGCAAATCCTTACTGCTGGAAAAACATTTTAATTAACTATGTCTACTCATCAGATCTGGCTATGACAAGAATCCTAAAAGTGCCTTAGCACACCAGTTTCTAGCAAATAGGCACAAATTCTCCTGAAGTTACAATGAGAGTGACTCCCATGATCAAAATTTGTAACAACAGAAGCAACTTCCAATGTTCACTCAATTCTTATTTACCCTCTATCAAGTCACATTGCAATCTGGCCTGGTCTAGCTTTACCTGCTATAGAAGAAAACATCCTTGTTCTCTACCAAATGATTATAGGCAGGTGAAAAGTGGGAGGCAAGTAAACATACCCTAGGAGACTATGTGACATTCCAGAATAATCCCTTGCCCACACAAAGAAGTGACAAACTTCTCATTGTCAAACGTTTTTTATCTGTTGCTTGCTGAATACCTCATTAAAAATAACCAAACATTGAGATCCAGCTGAAAAAATGGGAAGAGTTGTCTCTGTGTGTTTATGATTCTTTTTGCAGCTCCCAACAAACTATTTTCAGCTGTAAATTCTAACTATTTTCAGCTATAAATTCGTACTATTTTCATTCTAGTTGAAGTTTTCTAAATCATCCCCCCAAAATAACTATGTATAAGCGCAACGACGGGCAAAATGACTTCTGCTCCTTAATGTTCTGGTCAATTCAGAAAGCAGTGCCACAGAACAATGTTTCCTAGACTTTTTGAGCTAAACTGATTATACTTTATGCACTCCCAAATCCAGTACCAGGCACATGTACCAAACTAATGCTTTTAATTCTGTGCTACAGCCTGCTGCTGCATGCAAGGAACTATGGGACACTAATTTAACACTGTTCATGAGTAGCCATCAGTTGGAGGGAAAAGGTCGCGAAGGCCAAAGCTCAGAATGATATCAAACTCGTAAGAGAGGTTAAAAGCAATTTTAAAAGGTTTATTTGGCTATGTTTGAAGCAAGAGGAAGAAGAACCAGTAGTTGGTCCTCTACCTGGAGAAGATGGAGAAATGCTATTGGGTGACAGTGAGATGGTGGAGCTGCTCAACACCTACTCTGCCTCTGTCTTCAGTCAAAAGGAAAGCACAGCTCAACCTGGTGATAACAGAATGAACGATGCAAAGAGGCAGCTGCAGCCCAAGATAGGAAAAAAAGTGATAAGGGAACACGCAGCTACTTTAAATGAATCAAATATCCAGGGCCTGATGAGCTACACCTAAGGGTGCTAAAGGAACTTGTGGATATAATCCCTAAGCCTCTGTCTATAACCTTTGAGAATTCTTGGAGAACAGATGAGGTCCCTGCAGACTGAAGGTAGGCAAATGTTGTTCCCATCTTCAAAAAGGGATGGGGGAAAAGACCTAGGTAACTACCGAATGGTCAGCTTGCCATCAATAACAGGGGGGGAAATCAGCTGAGAGTGAGCCATTGCTGCTACAACATCTGATAGGCCCAGCTCTACTACTACATTATTCATCTTCTCCATCCTGCTCCTTATTCTTTTAAATCTGGAATTGCAGTTATCTACAAAATCATTTCTGCTAAGCTCTGTGCGTTTGCATCACTTCTTTGCAGGATTTTCTGAAGCTTCTTGCCTTCCATTGTGTGGAATTTTGGGAAGAAAACACACTGAGCGTGACAGGATTGTCCCTGACAATCATGCTGCATAAGAAGTGTTCATAACCCTGCTAGGGCTTATCCAGGAATGAAATTCTTGGTAATACAGCAGCAGTGATTCCTGCTACTGGGTCACTGGGCCAACCTGAGTGGGTCCTAATTTTAGCAAAGGTGAAGTAGGCCACCTCAAGCCTCTGACTTGGAGGCACATTGAAGAGGAGCAAACTGAAAGTTACGGTAGTTTATATCCAGTACTCATCCTACTTACTGAAATTAAGGAGCATTACTAACAGGTCCATTAATTTAAGTGGGTTTATTCTGAGTATAACTGAGTTGGCTACTTATTATTAACTTTTTATCATGTCATTTGGACTTCCTTGCACAAACACTAAATTCCTTTGGCCATCTCTCGCTTATATTGCCAGTGCAATTGTTTTTTAATGGATACACACATAATATGACTCATTCTTAATTCTATTTTGACTTCAGAACATTAATTTTAAAAAATTAAAGCTCACATTTAACTCCTGAAAACTTTGTTTTACTGAATTTTACTTTTATGCATTGACACTATGATTCTAAGGTTTCTAAGATACTTTGGCTTCAATATGATTTACTCTCTAGTAAGCATGTTTAGGATGAAGCCAAAGGTTGTTGTTGTTTTTTAAATTAAACTACAACAGCTGGAGAAGAAGCATATTAAATTAACCAACAACCTTTAGTAAGTATGACAAAACTACATGAGAACATGTGTAAAAAATAGTTTAGACCATCAAGCCAGAAATTAAGCAACTTTGTAAAACAGCTCAAAGGAAATAGGTTTTGAATAAACGAACATGCATTTATAGTTGTCTGCTGACATGAATCTCTCTGCAAGAAGTTCCCATTTTTCTAAGACATTGAAACAAATAATGTAGCAGTACAAAGCCAATGATTCTAATGTCTGCTCTTTGCCAAAGGAATTTCTTAGAAATAGGCAGTAACAAAAGGCAATATTGTTTTATTAGCAGGCAAAAGATGTGCTTGATAAATTTAATTGGCTTGCAGAACGCTTAGTGTTATTACTAAGTGGTAACCAAATTAAAAACATAAATATAACCCAGGGGAATAAGCAAATAATGGCAAAATATGATGATTCAAAGAAAATGCTCAGTGTTTCATATGGTATTTCCTAACTTCAGCCGTATTATAAAAGCAAATTATCATTAGAAATTGTGACTGTAGACTCTAAATACTATCAATAACAGTGCTTGAGCTTTGACTCAATTAAATATATTATTTCATTTTGTAGAGAACCATTCTGGGTTGTTTTCAAGCTTTTAAATACTATGTATATCCCTGTTTTATGGCCATTTGAATTATTTACGCTTCTTCGTGACAAAACTCACAAATTCTGGTGTTGGTACCAAGGTGCTTGAGCAGCACTCGGTAGTGTCATTAGCATAATAACTTCTGAAATTAAAACCTGTCTAAAACTCTGTGGAAAGCTAACAACCAGTTCATTAACCATTCCTGTTAGTTGTTTTCAATAATGCAAAAATGATTAGAAGTTTAATTTGTTAATCACCTGTGTTTTGACTGGCAGTAGTATATGAATCTCTGCAGAAGTCTAAACTAGCCCTTGCAGAAAATAAAACATGCTAATGCTTTATTAGGCCTAATAATATATTTTTTTAAAAAAGATATCTATCACACCTGGGTAAATCATTGACGGTTGCACAATTAATTTCTCCTTAACTCTGTTTAAATTTACAGGCAATGAGAATACAGCTAGGAGAGTCTATCTATCATCAACAAGATTTAGTACTTCACTCACCAATCATGTGATTTGCAACATGAACCTGGATATCCCACTCATTGTAGAAAACCATCTGGCACTTGATGCACTGATAGGTCTTCTTCTAGAGGAAAGAACAAGGGAAAGTATTAATTAAGCAATAAATGCACATAAATGAATTCTCACAACAATTACGTAAAAAAAAATTCAGCAAGCTAAAAATGTGGACATAATAAATATTAGTATAGAATCAGGCTCTATTTCCATATCTTCCCCATTTCTCCTGTTTTGCTAGTCTTACAACCCACTAGACATACAGTGGTGCCTCGCAAGACGAAAAGAATCTGTTCCGCGAGTCTCTTCGTCTTGCGGTTTTTTCGTCTTGCGAAGCAAGCCCATTAGTGGATTAGCACTATTAGCGGCTTAGCGGATCAGCTGATAAGCGGTTTAGTGGCTTAGCGGATCAGCTGATCAGCGGCTTAGCGGATCAGCTGTTAAGCGGCTTAGCGGATCAGCTGATAAGCGGCTTAGCGGATCAGCTGTTAAGCGGCTTAGCAGCTTAGGATCAGATGATAAGCGGCTTAGGAAAAGGGGGGGGGGAACCCCGCAGGAACTCGCAAGACATTTTCGTCTTGCGAAGCAAGCCCATAGTAAATTCGTTTTGTGAAGCACCTCCAAAACGGAAAACCCTTTCGTCTAGCGGGTTTTCCGTCTTGCGAGGCATTCGTCTTGCGGGGCACCACTGTAAGTCACATCCACTGCAGTCTAGTTATGCATCATTTAAAAAGAGAGAAGGGGATACAATTTTGCAAACCTTTTTCTTCAACTTCCAACTTAAAGGCTTTTCTATCTAAAAAGGTATCTGCACAAAGAAAACTAGCACACCAGTGAAGATTCAGTCAAGCTGACATGCTATAGATTTCTAAATGCTTAGAAGTTGTTCTGTTGCCAGTGGTCTCTTACATTCAGCTGGTAACAAGGATTGGTTCCCCAAATATTAAAGAACCCATAGCACATTTCTTCACTTGATCATAAATCAAGACAAACAGAGAAAGTTTCTCCTTAATACTCTGCAGAATGAATCCAGATGACCAGCTTACCAAGCGGTCATTGCACAGTGTTATGCGATATGGCTTGGTAAATTATATTCATCCAATGTCACATGACTGCCCAGGTTAATGCGTGTCTTGTTCTGCTTCTTATCTAGGATTTCCATACCTCCTGGGGGAATTAGGATCGATCTCAATATGGCCAATTTTTTTTCGCTTGGGAAGCCCCCAAACCATTTTCTAACACCACAGCTCCTGCGCTGCAGTAAGATGCACAAAATGTGTCAAATATCCACAACCCTGCTCTTAGATTGCTCTGACTGATGGAGCCTTGAAGGACATTATATTAGTACAATGCATGTCCAGCCGACCAGCAAATGTCAGGACCCCCGGTGGCTGTTGCCAGCCTTACATGGCTGCTAGTCAAACAGCTAACAGGGGACATGTAACTTCTTTTTATGTATGCGTTCTTACTGTAGTGTTTCATTTGAATATTAGTTCATCATCTTTCCCAAAGAGGGGGTGTATGCTTGTTTGGGGCACAGGTTGAGTGGAAGAAACCATCTTTGTAATCTGTAAATGCTGAAACCTTTATAAATGTGTGCAATTCAATGGCATATTCTTCATAGAAAGTGAGCTCCATGGCTGAGTGGGGACTGGGATTCTGGTCTCCTAAGTCCCAGACTAACACTCAAATCACTATGCCACACTGGTTTAAGCTATGTACCTGACAGCAAAATTCCTGTATTCTGAATCTACCCTATTTAGCTAAAACTGAAGAGACATAGCTTGTTGATCTTAAATCAGTGCAGTCCTGCCACTTTCATTCGCATAGTGCCAAACCATGATCTGGCATTGCTTCTGACCTTGTGTCCAGTTTTAAGAATTACTGGTAAATGTCAACAACCACAGAGCTTATGACAGTTACTGCAACACATTCCTGTTCAAGTCAAAGATTATAAAACTAGAACCTTAATACCTGAAATGTGCAATATCTGAGTAATTTATAGTATTCCCATAAAAATCCCAAAGGGAAATCTCAGAAAATTACATTTACCAGTAAATCTCAAAGCTAACTCAGTGCCTTCAATAAATGTCTAAATGTCATCTTCATTTCCATCGTAAATGTCTAAATCTCATCCTCATTTCTATCATTTACCAGTGAAGGACATTTATAAGCCCTGGGACACAAACATCTGACATTTCTGGCTGGGCCTCCTAAAATCTTGAGAATTGCAAGTAAATATCAAGATCCACCAACTTTCATTTGCCATAGCATATATACCCTATTAACTTCATATTTCTAAATCTTTCAACTGCATACTTGCTCATTTACAACTGTAATTTATTTTAATAGTTCATATCATTTGCTTCAAGTGGCAAATACTTAGGTATCTTTAGATAGACTGGTGCCTTAGAATAAACCCAGCTTTAATTTAATTTAATTTGGCGATGGATGGGGACCATTTATTTACTCTTTAAGGTGGCACTTGTAGGGATGTAGTCCATTACTTGATGCCGGTGCAGATTATAATTCAAGAGATTCATCACCAGTACCAATTCGCTTCAGTTCTCACTTCGCTATTTTTAACCATTCCTGGTCCAGTTCTTAGGTTTTCAAAAATAACAATATTGTTTACGTTCTTTATGATGATCTCAGGGATGGTTGAAAACTCAGTGAGCCCACTGAAGTATGCATCTTGCCTCAAGGTTACTGTCTGTTCAAGTGAAGACGAGAAGGCAATGAAGCCCATGTCCCCTTACTGTTGTTTGTGGTTTTTCCTTGTCAACCAGCTACCACATTAACAACTTAAATTGTCAAGCAAATCAGTAACCCATTTCATTTATTGTTCATTTGGATTTTAGGGCACCGTGTGCTTATGATTCATCCACCTACCCATGCACCCTAAAAACCCCCAGTTCACATCACTCAAGGCATGGCTTGCAGGGTGTGCATATGATTTTCACCACAACCCACCACACACTTTGACCAGGGTGGCGGTGGGGAATGCAGTTATTATTTTTGCTAATAAGTATTAACTGTTGATAGAAAGATTATTATAGTGTTATAATAAAAAATGTAATATTATTATTAAAACTATATGCATCAGGCTCACATTTCAACACTCACAAAATACAGATGAATTCCATTTTTTGCTGCATTAATAAATATAACATTTTCACATTAAGACGTAAGACAATGGCTGTGCTTTCATTGTGAGTTTGGCAAAACTACATGGAACGAAAAAATGAGAAATGGGTTAACGATAAAACAATGAATGTTAATGGTTGTTAATGGCTAAAATAGTCACTTGAACAGTGAATCAATTACAGAAGTAAATGTGAATGCACATTTCAGCAGTACCCTTTTAGCAGGACAGGTAAGATCAGATATTGCTGCTGATGGTAGCTGAATCTTAGCAGAACAAATGTTGTCATATAATTTTTTTGTTAATTGTAAGCAGGAAATCAGCAGAAAGTCACTACAAGCAAGCCTACTTCACAAGAAGGATCAGTTTGATACTTGGTCTGCTTGTAGCAAATTTCACCATCATTCCTACATAAGACATGTCAAGATGAGGAAAAATGTATTTCAGGTACCTGGGACTCCAAAACAGAACATGCCAGGTAGGAAAATTGCATCTACAATAGACTTTTAAATAACAACCATCAAGGTTGAGAGATTTATTGTGCCAAGTTCCTTAAAAGATGTTTTTGATACTGACACGTAGGCCAGCACACATTGCGTATATAACAATCACTCTTCCTTTTTTAACATTATTTCCCTTTAGAACTAGTTAGAAAATATTTCTTGCTCCCAGGTGCCTAACATTATATATGGCTTATTAGCATACCCCAGCATTACTCCTGATATGTGACTTTATTGAAAAACAAAGAAACGTAAACTTAATGGCTGGTCTTTTCTCTCGTTAGAACAGTAAAACATAGTGCATGTCAAGAATTGTCAACAGAAATTATGACGGATGAATACAATGACACAACGTACAAAGCTCTCCCCCCCCCCAACTTTATTTGAAGCTTAATGATAGCAAGGAAAATCACTTGACAAAAACAACAACACAGCTCTTACTAGCCTCTTCAGAATGATCTGACATACTTGAAGATCAACACAGACATCTTTTATCATAAAACAAGAGACTGTTTTTGTCTCTGCTGCTAGATCAAACACTAGTTCTTTTTAGATTCCAAAGAGCTTCTAAAATGTTACTATCAACTTTTATTAAGTCAGCAATATACTTAACTAGACTTGTGTCAACGAACTTAAGATTTTTAAATGATCAAAAATGCTGTCATATTCAAACCTTGCAGAAGCAAACACAGCATTCTTATTTCCATCATTTTGTCTCTTTTAACAAAGCAGCAAAGGATTGACTTCTTCTGAAATCAGCAGTACACTTCTCATTTGAATGCCTGTTGGATCAGTTTCTAAAAGAAGTGGGTGCTAGCTACTGCTATGGTAGTTTTCTTTTCATTTTGTTGCTAGTCTCTCCATGCAGTGGTGCTATCTAACTCATGCTGAAGAAAGCAAAGAGGTCAAATATAATGGTAATATATATTAATATTTTTATCAAGTGTAAATTTTAGTGTTTATTTACTTCCAAGATTCGTAAACCACTTTTCACCAAACATGATCACAAAGCAGTGTACAGGGAGTGTTCTTGCTTAGTGACGGCTTTGGAAAATGCATATTATTTGGGGTGTGTAGGTTGGCAGGTATCTCATGGATGAAAGAAATCAGGCAGGTACATTAAGAAAAATGTGTTGGTTTAAAGGGCAACATGGAAAAATATGGGTAGAAGAAAAACCAGGAAGCTCTTCAGCAACCCAAATCTGTGCTGTCACATGGAGAGAGGCCCTGATCAGGAATACTATATAGCTAGAATGAAAACTACAATATAGGGTGAAGCAATGCCATCAAGATCCCAGGCAGTATCTTTCGAAAGCAATAAAGTTAGCTTTGGTGTGGAAGCCAGAAGACCACTCTGCAAAGCTGCTTGACTGCCAATAGTCAGGGGCTGTTAAGCTGGCGTTTCATCAGCAGAAGCTAGTGGTCATGAGATATTTTTTTTCCTGAATGAGCAATTTATCTGTAGGAGATGGGGCTTGACAGCAGGTCTCTGTAGGGGCATTTGTGTGAGGGGGAAGGAAAGGTGTGTGCAGAGTGAACTGAGAGAGAATCAAACAGAGAGCAGTGAGTTGGCTGAAAGTGAATCGCCCCTGGGTTGCAAGCACTCTCTCTGAGAATCAGATGTGGGGTTAGTGGAATTCTTGCCTGCTGAGGGAGTGTCAGTTTGCTTCTAATATGCTCTGCTTGTATATTTGTAAATGAACAGATATTGCAAAGACATCATAAGTCTCCAGTGCTCTCATTCAAACGAAATTAAACCCTGTAGCACTGCCCCTGGAAATTCTCACTATTTGAGGAAGTGCGAAGTGTGTAACAGTGTGATATCTTTGTTTAGGCTTATAAACAAGTATTACTAATTAATGATGCACATCTCAATCCTTCATTCAAAATTTGCCAAAGAAGTATGCAGTTTGCCTTTACTCTGTATGTTAGAGATAAAAAAAAACCAAATTCAAACACTGTGACTACAACTCTCCTTCCAAAATTAATTGTAGACTTATAAACTATTATGGAGCTCGAGTAAGACACTGGCATAGATCCGTAACAGCCCATGGGATTTCCTCGCTAAATGCGGCGGTATGTGGCTCAAGCCTAAAAATTCATATAGAAAACTGCATAAAGGTTTTCTCCCCCTTAAATACAACTGTGATGCTAACTCCTTGTACCACTGGGGATGGTAGCCAATGCCGAATTATAGCAGTTCATAAAACAGCTCATAATATTCCTGACCTGAAAAGTTAGGTGATGTTAGAAGGCCAATTCAGTGCTGTGGTCTAATAGAAGAACTCCCAGTTCTGCAGCTTTTCCTCAGGTTTGGTGAACTTGCCGCTGAGGGAGGAAACCAGTTCCTTCCTCTGTGCCACCAGACCACCAGCATACAGTTTATTTGCCCGTTCTTCACCAGAGCACTGCCACCACTCTCCAGCTAGAACATGCTCCCTATACAAGCCAATCCTTGGGCCTGACCTCCTGATAAAATTTTTCGAAAGTGTTCCTTCAGACTGTTGCAATTTTGCAATAGGGATTCAATTGCATAGCGGCAAATTCAGATGGCACAATGAAACCTTGTGCAAAGAAATCAGGATGAACGTTCAATAAACATGTCATGTGGAAGCTACCCTTATTAGGAATTAAACAGTCTTTTTGAAAACTTCAGTAAAATCATGTGTGCACAATTGAGCTAAAGTTAGGTACTTTTGAATCTCATCAATTTCAATGTTAGAGAGCTAAGAACATGATTAACCCTCTCATTTAATTAGGAAGTATTTAAAGTCCTTAACTTTATGCCGAATTGTGCCCTCTGCATTTAAAATCTGTCCAGGTCCGCGCTTAGGTTTGACAGTACTGATATGGCACTAAAAGTTCAAATCATGCTGAAATAAAGGAAATAGTCGAGAATATAGAAACATGCCCTCCAACATTCCACATGAATGTTCAAAAGAGAGTATCAAAATAGATGCCTGAACATCTATCGCTTTTGTTCAAAACTAATTTTATCTATATTTCTTTATCACCCGTTGATTCTTCTACTCATTCTTAATTCTTTCCTTTTTTCTTCCCTCCGAGTGCGGTCTTGGGAGAGAAAATATTAATCCTTTCCGGTTAAATTCTGCAAATCTGGTGTGTCTTCAAAATAAATGTTTTTATAAGGAGTTTAATGCTGTTAAGTACTTATATTGCATATTAATCTTTTCTTTTGTATTGTCTCCACAGCTTTTTCAAATCCAGGGAAACTGTGTGTGTTGCACCCTCTTTCAATGCTTTCAAATAAACTTTGTAAAAATATTCAATCAACATTTCTAGGCATGATCTCACTTTAGAGGAACTGTGCCCTTTATCTTTCATTAGATCTTAACTTTCTAGGTGTTCCTCTATTAAATTCTGATTAGCCTCTCTAGGAGCTTCTCCTACTGTTTAAACCAAGCTTTTAAAACATGTAATTTTCTGGCTAATCCTCATGCTCACCTAAATGCCTACCTTAACATTAGCTATCCCTTAACCTGACAATAACTCTTCAGTTTCCAAAGCAACAAACATACCTATTTAAGAGCTTCCTTCTGTCTAATATACTAATCCTAGATATGCACAGTGATAGTGCATCCAGTTTAAACTGTTTTGCTTTGCCTTGGGAGAAGCCCAGAGTACTGTTATGAGAGGTCACATAAATGCAGTTAATAAATTAACCCCGCTTACATAAGAGTAAGCACCATTGAATTCAAAAAGGCTTCTTTCAGAGTAGACACCAAACCCAAGAAAACTGGCTTGTTCATGTTGCCACCTTCCCTTGACAAGCTATTTTTTGTTGAACCAATTAAAACAAATGAGACTCGTTTCTTTTCATGGAATTTATGGATCTCCTCTTCCAAATTTTATCCTCACAACCCTGAGACATAGACTGACAGTGAATAGCCCAAGGTGGTCTAGGGAGTTTCATAGATGAGTGGTGATTTTAACCCTGGCCTCCTACGATCTGGTCTATTTAATATCCCTCCACATTCTGGCAAAAAGCCATAGAAGTAAAGAAGGTGGCGATGGGCTGTAATCATTTTCCATTGGGCTGAAAGTTTAGTGGTGGGACCTTGTTAATAGTTCTGTGTGGCACCTTCCACCAACCAATTCAAACTCCAGTCTTATCTAGGGGACATCCTCATGGAATTTGGTGGGGATTATTTCTGACAAATATATAGTTATTGTGACACAGACCCAAACTAGAAATCAAGAGCGCAGGGAACCCTCCTAAACCAAAGTTAGACACTTTTCAGTTGAGTTAGGCACTAAGCACTCACACAACTGCAATGCTTTTGTGTCCACATCTTTGCAAGGGAGGAGGATGGGAAGAAAATGAGAACAGCTTCGCCCAGCCTACAGGACCTCCTTGGTCACAGGCCGCCCTCACCAGGCCTAGGCCCTACCAGCTGCTGCTGTTTTGAGTCCAAAAAGATCTGGAAAGCACTACATTGGCTACTTCTGATTTAGAAAGAACCGTCCTGGCTATCCCTGTATTAGTAGGAAGAACTATCTTGCTGTCTGGATCGCAAGAAGAAGCTATTTTTTAGGGTCCAAGGCTAGAAGAGAGAGCTGCCCATAGGCATGAATAGAGAAAGGGATTGGGACTGGGCACAAGGGTGACTGTTATTGCCAATCAATTCTATCAAACTTCAGCTCCATCGGCCACCATTTTGTGACTGGTGGGTATCAGTAATTTCCAGTCACCCCAAGTGGTTGCATGGGAACAGAAAGACTGAGAAGCTCTGCATTAAGGCATGGTCCTTCCTCAGCACTACTTTTCTGGCACAAGGCCCAGAGATCAGGCAGCAAGTTGGGGGGATACTTTACTTAGCATTATTATGGTTTTCACGCAATACATCTTTGCATGGGTTCCACTTTGTAATGGCAATGCTTCTTTAAAAACATGGGTCTATTGTCTTAAGAAACTTTGTCCCAAATTTCTACTGCAACTGCTGAGTGCAAACTTTCTTTCAGGAAATTCCCTGGTATGCCTTCTTCATTAAGCTCTTCTCCCTTATTTCCAGTTCTCAAAAATGTCTTATATCTCTGGTAAAATAAATTGTCCACTTGGGAACAAAATTTTAATTTGATTTTGAGTGAGATAAAACACTCTCCACAACTATGAAGCCCTCTTTCCTACTCTGCATTTCTTTACAAGGCTTTTATGGTGAAATCAGAGGCACTAGGCACACATTATTCATGCATACAATATATGCATGAGTAAGGGAGAACTGGCCATGCCCCAGCATAGTTTGCACCACTGGCCTCACTCCCTTGATGCCCCAATCTTGTGCTGCACCTATGTGTGCTCAGCTAAATACAAGTAAGTGCACTTTTGCAGCCTCCACTGCTCAGTGGTAGAGCATCTGTTTTGTATGCAAAAGATCCCAGATTTAGTCCCAGCTAGGACTAGAAATGTCTCCCAGTTATCAAGACTCCCGTTATCAGTCAGTGTAGACAACACTGAGCTAGATGGGTCCAACAAGCTCCCCTCCCTCCATGTCTCCCAGGACCAGAGGTGGTATGAAGAAGCAGTAGCAGAGACAGGCACATTGGCATAGTCTCAGATTGCTTGGGTAGCTGTGGGAAAGTGGGTGTCTTCAGCCTCCACAACTGCCTTATAGGGGCAAGATCTACTCAGAAGACTTGCTGTGCTCATTAGGCATGGCTCCCCTGAGCAGGCTATGTTTCTCCAAACAAAGAGTTAACTTCACATACTCTATCTGATTTTTTGCTGGCTCGCTGCCTGACACACAGAAAGAGAGAGATACAAAGTAAAAAGGGCACAACACACACGAAAGAAAAGCGAAAAGGCCCTTTCTACTACCTAAACATGTCCACATGTCAACAGCCAATGCGTCCTAGGTATGCTCATACCTCATGATATAATGCCTGAGTGATGGGACACAAGAGCAGAATACACAAGGGAGGACGGGATACTTTCTTTCAACCATGCATTCATGTCTTGAGCCCTTGAAACCGACTCCTAGACAACCCTGTGTGGCTCCTAAGTTTTGCAAAAAAAAATTAATTTTTTTTGCACTCCTGGCTATAACAAATGTAGAATGCTGATGTTCACTGTGATATTTTGTACCTGTGATATTCATTCACTATCCCCCCCAACAGCTGTTATGCTAATAATAAAAAAGTCCAACAAGCAATGCTATAAGACAATGAGATAGCATTCAAGCGACCAACCACTTTTTCTACCCACAATCAGCAACAGCTGTGTCCAATAAAAGTAACAGTTTGCAAGTGCTCACTGGAGAATACTCCTTCAACACTTATGCCTATCGCAAATTTTGTAAACGCTCTCAGGATTCTGAGGCAACATGTAGGGCTCTTTAAAATTTTATAAATCTGCATCACCTTAAAAAACCCTACTGACATCAAGTGTCTGTATTTCACCTCTGAAAACAATGTGATTTATTTTGATAAATAAGCCTGGCTTTGTCCCCACTGCCACCTTTAAGGATCCCCCTCTATTTCACTCTCAGCATCTGAATGGAAAAACGAAACACTTAGCTCTGGAAGCAGTGATAAATATCATTCTTTAAATAAGAAGAGCAACAAGGAAGGCAGGTAAGAACTTTTGCCCCCATAGGATTACAACTGGCTTTTTGTGCTGTTCAAACAAAGAGCAGAGTTATAGGCAGCAGTGGCCCACACTGTGTGATGCTCCCTGCTGTTTTGCCCCTCCTCCTCTTGCTAAACAGCAGCAAAATATAGCGCTGGGAAGCCGGAAAAGCAATGCACCCCCACTGGTGCCTACTGGTCACAGGACCAGAACTAAGGGATAAGGGGAAACTGCTGCATTTCTTGATTTAATTTTTTAAAAGTTAATTTAATTGTTTGCAAGCCACGTTTTAGCATGAACACATGAAGGCCATTTTGGTCCTCCTCCAGTCCTGCTGCTATGAGCTAAGCCATGGTTTGTGGCTCAGTATGTTGTCTGCATGCAGGCTAGTAGCTATCTTGCTTCAAACAACGAGTTGTAATCAAGGTTTGTTCTCAGTTTGTAGCTCATAGTTTGTCTGGAGGGAAGAAACCATGAGCCTGGGTTCAGATGACATGCTAAGTCAAACCATGGCTTAGGTTACAGCAGCACAGCAGGACCAGAACAGCAAACTGGCCTTGATCTCCTCTCCGGGAACCCAGAGGCTCACAAACTTGTGCTATGCCAGAGTTTGATTTAGAACTGCACACAAACCGAGCTTAAAAAATCTAAGCGTGACAGTGGCCTGGGTCAGGTGACATGCTAAGCCCAACCTTAGTTTAGTGAGGCTGTGCAAGTGTTCAAGCTCCCAGAGAGGATCTTGCAGCAGCTTTCCTCCCCACTGGTACTTTCCGATGCTGTGCTAAGCCAAGCCAAGGTTTGGATATGTGTATCATCCTAACCAGGACTAGTGGTTAAGCACTCCTCTCATTGATAGCAAGCTGTAGCCAAGAGCCATAGGAGCCAATAAAGGAGACATAGCTCCCCCAATAAAATATTTGAGGGCCCCGCCCCAAGTTAATGGGCATTGCCATTCAAATGGTGTGTGTGCTGGTGTGTCATATGATTATGTGGGGCGCCGTTTACTAGTCCCTCCCCCATTTTATTCAAGTTGGCACCCCTGCAAGAGCAAATCTTTGCATGATCTTGCGGAACTAAGGTTTGGCTTAATGTATCACACAAACCAGCTCAGTGTTTTAAATGTAAGATATATTTAGACCAGAAGCAGGTTTTTTTAATCATTCAAAAGTTGTATAAAGTACGTGCTAATTGAATCCCATGCTGTCCCTTTTTAGAACTGTATCACTTCCGTTTCAGCTAGCAATCATCACTGGTCCTCAGCTTCTCAGGTAGGCCCCTTTTATGCATAATGAGTAAAGTGAAGACAGAGGTGCTTTTTATTATGTCTGTTTTTATAAGACTTTGTTAACAATCCCACAGTAAGGGTTATCCAGTTACCAAGGCTGGATCTAGACACATCAACAAAGCGTTTCAGTTAAACTTTGTATGGGAAACCGGGTTGGCAAAAATGGAACACCACAGCACCATCTGGTATCATAAACAACGCATATAAAGCACTTTTTCTTTAACAATGTAGCTGAGTCCCAAGTTGCCCTCAACAGATACCTTGACAGACTCCTTTTAGAAACAATGCCCCAACTGTTGGAGGTGGTGGTTCCAATATTTCAACTAATTTATTCCAAAAGTATTTAGGAGCTATCTTCGCTCCTCCACCTGTGCCCTTTCTTTCCCTGGTTGTTTTCCTTTATGGTGGCCCTTTAGAATCCTTGGAAGATGCCTCTTGTGTCCCTAAACGCTCTAGACTATCCATACAAGCCTACTTCAGTGTGTCCCTCGAAGTCCTGTATTTTGAATCTCACCATTTACCCCCTTCGCTTTTTTTGAGACCTTGCTCCACTTATGTGTGTTTCAAATTGTGATGACCCGAAGGTGGACACGATATTCCAGCTGAGCCCTAATCAGGGCCAAGTAGAGCAATACCATGAAATCCCATGATCTGAATAAAGTGTTTCTGTTCATGCAGTCCCAAGTGTGATTATTAGGCCCTTTGCCTAACACTTACATATGCAAAAGATTAGCTAAGTAAAAGCTGGAACAAACTGAAAATATCCTTCCACTCTCCAAGAAAAAAATGTGAAATCATCACCACTAAGTATCTTCCCTCTTCCCTGTAATCTATAGGCTCTTAAAACTGCCAACTGCCATTTCTGGTCAGCTTCTGGCAACTTCAAGGTTCTCAAATTTCACTAATTCTTTATACACTTTCTTGTGCTTTTAGTGGGTCTGGGGAAAGCAAAGACTTTTCTAAACCTTAGAATATATTGTCTATTGGAGGCCAACTGGAGAAAGGATATTAAAGCTAACACAGCACAAATCAGCATATCATATATTATTGTTTCTATGCTTATCAATTTTTGTGATGGAACCAGAGGGAGACATTAGTTTTCTATTGCCTTCATTTGGACAGAGAGACTACTGATATTCAATAAACTTGTTATGGGATTGCTACAGTATTTGCTTATCCCAGCAGGTGTTAACGCAAATATGGATGAGTGGCAGCAGCAGCAGAAATCTCAAGTATATGGGCATATCCCCATGCCCAACTTATCAGCGATATGAGGAAAGAGGTTACATGTTTCACACATTTAGCCACTTCCAATCCAACAACCATTCAAAAGCAATCCGTTTCATGTTTAATTTGCAGGTTTCTCTGAAGTGCTGGAAATCTAATGCCCACGCCTAAGGCCATAGAGGAAAGATAATGCTTTTTATTTGTCTGACATTTCCTACGATGGTTGCCAATATTTTACTGGCCCTTTAACTTGATGTTCAGGCAGTGGAAGGTAAATAATATTATTTATATATTTCAGAGCTTTTATGCCCTGCCAAATAATACACTTATCTCAGAAACTTAAGCTGTTTTCTAAAGATCAGGGTGCTGTGAAGTGTACAAGGGCAGGACAGCTCTTTTTTCTGATCCGTTGGCATCCTACAAGTGCTATGGCATGGGCTGTTCACAATGCTGCCGAACATAGGTTCCTTTCTCTCTGGCAACGGAGGATGGAGAGTATAAAAGGGAATAGTTTCCCCACTTTTCTAATGAGCATCTATGCAGACTTGCAGTAGAAAAATTAAAAGAATGTAATCCAGTGTAATACCTAATCCAGTGGCCAGTCAGATACATATGAGATGCAGGTAAAGGTAAGCCGTCGAAAGGTCCTTTTTACCTTACCTTACATATGAGATGCTCACAAGCATGACACAAGCACAGTCCCATTCTCCTAGTAATTCAGAGGCATCTCAATTCATGCTCAGGTCTTTGAGAACACCTAATTAATCTGTATCAAGGATCAACAGATTATAAGGGGCTCTGGAAATAAGGTTTGGACGAACAGAAATAAAGCTACCCTTTTCCTTAATGAAAATCAAATGACGTAGACTAAGCATAGACACTGGGTGGCTGCGACACATTTGGACTACCACAACTTCCTCCCTGGCTATACTTAGTTTCTCCATAGTCACAATCTATCAGGCTCTCAGATGAATAGGTATGCATGGGTGGAGTAGGAGGATAGGGGAACAAGACTTAAAAGTGCCTGGATGCAGGCCATGGACAATATGTTTCCTTCCCCTTGTGTAAACAAAATGGAAACTAAAGCAAGTCAAGGGATAAATAATGTACATTTAAGTGTGCTTGGGAATGCCCCCTTTGGCAATTCTAATTCGTGTTAGTGATTATGATAATAGAACAAGGCCATAGCATTTACTGCAAATTAATTAATCTGGAATAAGAGTGTGATCTTGTTAATGCCCCATGGGACACTCACATTTGTACAATTTTATGTTACAGATTATTCTGCAAGAAATGTTAATCATCTGATGCCTGGCTTGATATTCTGTCAAACATGCACACACAGAAATAAAAATTAAATTGCAATGAAAAGACTAATTTGCCCTTTAGCAAATGTAGGTGTTACACTGTGGCGTTTCTTTTTAATCAAAGTAGAGCAAGACAGGGGAAAATTAATGTCAACAACATAATTTACAAAAATAGCCCTCCTGCTCTGTTGCTCACAAATATTTTCAAAAACAGCGCTCTGCATGCCAACGCTTTGGCTTGATGTAGTTTACTTTTGTGTCATTAACACTCTGTGCCGTAAGCATAACTCAGAACTAGGGATTCCAACTCGAAATGAACCTCAGCTAAGATTCCAGCTCTCAGTTGTGCTGGCATGAAGATTATTCTCTTCAGTGATAAAGAAGACAATATCCTAGGGAGACTGGAATTAGTCCTACTCTGCATCATTCAAGCCAAAACACAAGGCTTATCAAGAAGCAAGTAATTGCTAGCTAGCTAATGGCTATGGGAGATACACCACACATTCTGGCTAAGCATATCCTAGCAAATAACTAGCAAAATAAAAAATAAAAAATGATATTATGCATTTTTTTAAAAAAAATCAAAGGCCTGTTTTTAAGCAAAGAGAGAGAGAATTACCTCTTCAGATTGAGACGGACTGATTCTGGGCATTGGTGATACCTGTGGTGTTTTCAGATGTGTACTATTGCTGTCCGGAATGAGCTCTCTATGGACTGACTGGATGTGGTTTTGAAGTTCACTTTCTGATTCAAATTTAACATTGCAACTTGAACAGCGAGTCTTCAACCCTCCTGCTTTGCTTTTGTTCTCTGTGGAACTCAAGTTCTCATTCTGGCCCATGCCTTGCCTATTACTGCTGGAAGGGATGTTGACACTTGGACTGCCACTTTTGCTGAGATTAACGCAGGCGGCACACAGACCATATGGCAGGCCATTGATGTCAAGTTTCACCAAGTCCTGTTTTGAACGGAATTCCTTCAGGCAAGAAGCACATTTGTACAGTTTCTGGAGATGCTGCACTCGCCCTGTGGCCTGCACTGCTGAAGTGCTGCTCGTCTTCTGCATGTGAAATGTCCCATGGATCTTCAGCTCCAAAGTGGAAGTCACTGTTTGCATACATACCACACAACGGAATCCCGTCAAGGAGTTTCGCAAATCAGGGTGCATCTGACAGTGCTCCAAAAATTCTTCCTCGCTCTGAAGAGGCATTTTGCAAATTCTGCAATTCCCTGTATCTAGGCTCTTACTATGTGTGACTTTATGTTCTGTAAGAGTCAGAAGAGACGGAAATCGCTCGCCGCATATTGGGCACATATAATGTTTCACTGGACCCAAATGTGTCTGCATGTGTTCACGGAGTCCGTTTTCTGAAAAGAACGTCCGAGAGCACACATTGCACTTGTAGTTCCCTTTAATCAGTTCTGCCTTTTTCTTAATTATGGCACTTTCCCCGGGTCGGATGTTGTGATCTCGCAGCTGGTGATTTTGCAGGAGAGACTCCATTGTATAGGCCGCCCCGCAAATATCACATCCGTACATTGGCTCAGATGTATCGACGTCTTCTTCACTGCCATCATGGCTATTGTGTGACTCCTGGCTATTTGTCAGCAAGGTCTGTAGCTCCACTTCTTCTTTCTGAACTGGCTCAGATGCTCCATTGGTTCCACAATTAGGGGTTTTTGTTTCAAAGACGCAGTGCTTTTCCCTCAAGTGTTTCTCCAGCAGTATGATGGCATGAAACGCTTTGCTGCAAAACTTGCAGTTGTACTTTTTGCTGTGTGTTGTGATGTGGCACTGCAGCTCCACCTCGGTACCAAAGGACTCGCCACAAAAGATACACTTGTGCACTTTCCCTTGGTTCTCGAGATGGTTGTGTTTGACATGGAGCTGCAAGTCCGTCTCGTTGCGGAAATCCCAGTTGCAGGAGGTGCACCTGTACACCTTCTTTTCGTTGCTGTGCTTCACGGCCAGGTGAAGCTGAATGGAGACCTTTGAATCAAACACCTCTTGGCACAAAGTGCAGCGGAAAAACACGAAGGTATGCATGTCGAGCAAGTGCTTCTGCAAGTCATCCACTGAAGTAAACTGCTTGTCACAACTTTCACAGATGTAATAAGTGGAGGTTATCATGAAGTGGATGGTCACGTGCTTCAGCAGGGACTCTTGGTTTGGAAACTCCTTGTTGCACTGAGGACAAGTCAGTTTGGGTAGGACAGTGTCAAGGTGTGTTTTTAAGTGAGTCTGGAAACCATCCAAGGAAGTGTACTTAGCACCACACTGATTGCAAATGTATTCTCCAGTAGGGCGTGGAGGAGCACCACCAACCGCTTGCATCATCTTTAAAGAAGCCTGCTCTATAGTCACTGGAGACAAGGGGCTCATGGCTCTAGATTTCTTTCCATTATGAATGTAGTTTAGCGCTAACGGAATGTTCTTGTGATTTTCCTTTATATGTTTATTCAGTTTAAGAACACTATTAAATATTGGGGAATTTGTACAATAAGAACAAGAATATACTTCCACAACTGGGTCCTTGGGGGTTCCCAGCACAGGAGAACCAAAACGGGAACTACTGAGATCACAATGGACTTGTCTAATATGCTCTTCCAAAGAAGAATCAGTAAGAAATCCCATGTAACAATGGGGACAAAAGAACGCATTACTGTCCTTAGCAGCTGGATTTGCAAATCCGTGATTACATCTAATGTGTTCCTGAAGAGTGTTGAGGTCATTGAAAACTTCCGAGCAGAAGTTGCACTGGTAGATCATAGCAGGCATGGTCGAAACAATCAGCGCAGGATCTGGGCCTTCATGTATTTGTTTAAGATGCTCGTTCAGATTGTAAAGCGAAGGTAATACTTCTAAACAATACTGGCAAATATGGGCCTGTTCGGGTTTATCTAAATGCATAGTTTTCAGGTGTATCTGGAGCACTGCAAGGCTCGAAAACAATTGCTTGCTGCAGTATATGCAGCTGTAGGTAACCTTGGCTTGCTTGCTTGAAGGCCCTGTGATATCTGTCACCTGTTGGGCTGCCCGTTTTCTTCCACGGCCTTTTGTTATGGGGGGAGCTGTTTCAACCATAGTTGAACTGTCCACTGAGAGGTTTGAATCTGGTGTAGTGCTAGACACTGAGGTGTAGCCAACAGTCACTAAAGAGGGGCTGTTGCTATGGTTGCATGATTCGGGCTGCTGGTGGCTATCCATGTGGCTATACAGCTCTTCGACACTATGGAAGTTCTCTGAGCAAATACTGCACATGTGTTTCTTTTCCGCTCCATTGTGAGCCTGCTCCATGTGGTTTACAAGGGAACTTTCCTCTACAAAGAGTTCGTGGCAGTAAACGCACTGAAGAGCAGCTCTGTCTTCATTCGGGGAACACTCCGGGTGGCATTCTGCTATGTGCTTCTGAAGGTCTTCGGGGAAATCAAAACCTTCTTCACATTGACTGCACTTCTGAGTGTCCTTCATTTTCCAGTCCTCCATCCGGGAGGCAGACTGAGAACCATCTTTGTTCCTCTCGTGGACTTGCATGTGACCGTGAAGCGAACTCGAGGAGAGGAACCCGCGCCGGCAAATGGCACACTTATATGGCTTGTTAGAGGTATGAGTCTTTAGGTGGATTTTAAGGTGATCGCTTCTCGAAAACGCTGCATCGCACTCGCTGCAGTGGTATTTCTTATCTCCCGTGTGGAGTTTGATGTGGCGATCTCTGCTCCGCTTGTGTTTGAAAAGGCGGCTGCAATACGTGCACTTGAAAGGGAGCTTGTCGCTGTGACTTTGCTCGTGGTGCTTCAAATAGCTGAGGCGGCTAAACGACTTGTCGCAAAACTGGCAGGGGTAGGGCAGTCCAGGAACACCTTCTTCTTCGCCAAAATCACAGCCGTCTCCATGGCTTGGGGAAGTCTGGTCTTTGCTTGAAGGTGAAGAAGCTGGCCATGAGCAGGAAGGGTCATCCTCAATGTCTACTCCATCTGGGAAAAGGGAGGTAAGAGAAGCAAACTGTTAAGGGCTTCCTCTTTGGACGGTACTTGTCATGAATATATACATTTGATCAGAAATGTATTGAAATGCACATGAAATTGTACAACATCGGCAGACTGCCTTCTGCACCCACACCCATATCTTCTATAATATATTAATTCAAATCAGATGGTAAACTAGGAAAAGCCATGAAATCGGTCTGTTCCCACATTATCCTTTTATTGCTTTTATCATTTGTAGTTGCTTGATGCGTATTATACATTGACATCTTTATTAAAATGCAGATTTTAATATACTTAATGTGTCTTTTGTATCCACCATAAAATGATTTGTATACTACGGGAACAACTGGAAGTGCCAACCAGGGAAAAAAGTATTAGAAAATTATTTCAAAATTAGGAGTCACCCGCATGCCTAATATTTAATAAAAACAGAATAATTCAAATTTCTCACTTTTGTATTAAACTTGGTCCTGAAAAGAACATAGTTTAATGGATTATTAGGAATTTTGGTGCTCAGCTACAAGAGTTAAAGAAGAAAGCATAAAGCACAATGAAAAAAGTATCTTCAGAAACACGCTGTTGGGATCTGGTGATACCCTCTACAACTTTGCTGCAGTTTCCCACTTGAACTCAGATAATTTAGCAGCTACTAACCAGCACCGAAATAAATACATGGCTAATAAGACGTGAGTTTGTATTAGGTTTATATTGAGTCAGCCAGGGTTAAGTGAAAAGAGTGAACTTCACAAAAGCTAGATTCGAACCGTGTATTATCTTCTTCTAAAGTTCAAGAGGTTACCCACCATTTCTTCCTCTTTGCAAAAAAAACTTTACTGGCGGAACTTCCTTAGTAAAACAGAGCTCAAACATTTCGGTGATCATAGACAAAGCAACTTGCAAAAAAACTGGAAACAGGAACAAATGACAAATTATTATGGTAAAAGCTGAAAGATTTATGAGTAACAATGAAAAGACAAACAAGAACATATGCCAAGTAGTAACCAAAATGACTTAGCTATTATACTACTTCATTTCTGGGTTTTAGGCTGAAACCTATAGAAACCAATGTGTCAATTTCTTTTTTAGATGGAGAATGTCTACAAATCACTTATGACAGAAAATACTCTGAGAAGAAGTGTTTCACTGCCAGCGTCAAAAATTAGTTAACTCAAAATACTTGTATCGTTATACATTAACATAATTTTATGCTGATTTTAGTTCCATTTATATACAACTGTTTATTCTGACAAATGATTTGTTGCTAGTTATCTAGAGCTCAAACTAGCACAAAGTTCTCTTGCTCACATCCATTGAAGTGAATGAGAGCTATGCAAGAAACTACCCATTAATCTCAAAAGGATATGCACAGGGAAAATTCCTAGTGCATATTCTTAATGGAACCATTCATTTTAGTGTTTAAAACACTGGTCCAGCAAACAAAACACCTGACACTTGAAGTATTAAACAAAACCTTTATTAATAATAATAATAATAATAATAATAATAATTTATTATTTGTACCCCGCCCATCTGGCTGGGTTTCCCCAGCCACTCTGGGCAGCTTCCATAGAAACCAAAAATACAGTAAAATATCACACGTTAAAAACTTCCCTGAACAGGGCTGCCTTAAGATGTCTTCTAAATGTCAGGTAGTTATTTATCGCTTTGACATCTGATGGGAGGGTGTTCCACAGGGCGGGCGCCACTACAGAGAAGGCCCTCTGCCTGGTTCCCTGTAGCTTTGCTTCTCGCAATGAGGGAACCGCCAGAAGGCCCTCAGCGCTGGACCTCAGCGTCCGGGCAGAACGATGGGGGTGGAGACGCTCCTTCAGGTATACTGGGCTGAGGCCGTTTAGGGTTTTAAAGGTCAACACCAGCACTTTGAATTGTGCTCGGAAACGTACTGGGAGCCAATGTAGGTCTTTCAAGACCGGTGTTATGTGGTCTTGGCGGCCGCCCCCAGTCACCAGTCTAGCTGCCGCATTCTGGATTAGTTGTAGTTTCCGAGTCACCTTCAAAGGTAGCCCCATGTAGAGCGCATTGCAGTAGTCCAAGCGGGAGATAACTAGAGCATGCACCACTCTGGCGAGACAGTCTGCGGGCAGGTAGGGTCTCAGCCTGGGTACCAGGTGGAGTTGGTAGACAGCTGCCCTGGATACAGAATTGACCTGCGCCTCCATGGACAGCTGTGAGTCCAAAATGACTCCC
The DNA here is from genome assembly GCF_965112155.1 of Podarcis liolepis. Taxonomy (NCBI): domain Eukaryota; kingdom Metazoa; phylum Chordata; class Lepidosauria; order Squamata; family Lacertidae; genus Podarcis; species Podarcis liolepis. The sequence continues at coordinate 44,699,628 of NC_139560.1, read as the reverse complement.
AGGCTGCGCACCTTGTCCTTCAGGGGCACAGTTACCCTATTCAGGACCAGGGAGTCCTCCACACCAGCCCGCCCCCTGTCCCCCAAAAACAGTACTTCTGTCTTGTCAGGATTCAACTTCAATCCATTAGCCGCCATCCATCCTCCAACCGCCTCCAGGCACTCACACAGGACCTTCACCGCCTTCACTGGTTCTGATTTGAAAGAGAGGTAGAGCTAGGTATCATCTGCATATTGATGGACACCCAGTCCAAACCCCCTGATGATCTCTCCCAGCGGCTTCATATAGATGTTAAATAGCATGGGGGAGAGGACGGAACCCTGAGGCACCCCACAAGTGAGGGCCCAGGGGTCTGAACACTCATCCCCCCCCCACTTTCTGAACACGGCCCAGGAGGAAGGAGCGAAACCACTGTATAACAGTACCCCCAGCTCCCAGCCCCTCTAGACGGTCCAGAAGGATGTTATGGTCAATTGTATCAAAGGCCGCTGAGAGATCCAGCAGAACCAGGAAACAACTCTCACCTTTGTCCCTAGCTCGCCGGATATCATCAACCAGCACGACCAAGGCAGTTTCAGTCCCATGGTGAGGCCTGAATCCCGATTGGAAGGGATCCAAATGGTCCGCATCCTCCAGGTGTGCCTGGAGTTGTTCAGCAACCACGCGCTCAATCACCTTGCCCAAGAATGGAAGATTTGAGACTGGGCGATAGTTGGCCATACTGGCCGGGTCTAAAGATGGTTTTTTAAGAAGCGGTTTGATGACCGCCTCTTTCAGCGGATCTGGGAAAGTTCCCTCACAGAGGGAAGCATTCACCACCTCGCAGAGCCCATCGCCAAGCCCTTCCCAGCTTGCTTTTATTAGCCAGGAAGGGCAAGGATCAAGGAGACAGGTGGTTGGTTTCACGCATCCAAGCAGCCTGTCCACATCCTCGGGGGTAACGGATTGAAACTGATTCCATGCAACTTGACCAGACAGAGCTCTAGCACTCTCCCACCCCGGCCCTGCTCCCACGGTGCTGTCTAGCTCCTTCCGAATATGAGTGATTTTATCTGCTAAAAACTTAGCAAAATCATTGCAGGAGATCTTGGGGTCTTTACAAGGCCCTGGTGGTAAAGGTGGTTCCGTTAAATTGTGAACCACCTGAAAGAGTCTCCTGCTACTATTTTCTGCAGATGCAACAGAGGCGGTGAAGAAAGTCTTCTTCGCCGTCACTATCGCCACTTGGTAGGCTCGACGTTGAGCTCTAACCTGTGTCCGGTCAGATTCGGAGTGAGTTTTCTGCCACCGACGCTCTAGCCATCTCAGCAATTGTTTCATCGCCCTCAGCTCCGAAGAAAACCACGGGGCTGTCCGGGCTCCATGCAATCGGAGAGGGCGCTTCGGAGCCAGACAGTCGATAGCCGATTTATTTGTATTATAGGTAATAATATTTCTTGGAATACCAAGTCAATTAGAATAATAACATTTTTTAAAAGCAAAAACCCTGAATAATCATCCTTGGAGAAATTATATATTAAATGTGTGTCGATAAATAAATAAATTCAAAACTCCTTATTACCTACAGTATCTAAAAGGCAAATTATTTATCATACAACACAATAGCCACAATTGGCTTACAGAAAAACACTCCAAGTCTGCTTTCTTTAAAGTAACAAGATTTCACTAGATTGTGAACTTTATGCTTATCCACAGGAAACAGAAGAGGATTTTTCCTTTTCCTGCATTTCGAAACCGATAACAACACCATCTCACTATCAATGCCAGACAGCAACCATCTAACTCTGAGAAAACAACCAATACCATTCCTGGATCCTTGCCCATTCCAACAATGCTTTTAAGTACAAGCTGAACAGTGGACAGGTTTGTGTCCTCTTCTTTATTACTCAGAGGCTGTCCACAGGCTGTGCCTGATTCCTGTCAGGATCTTCAAACTGCTCCATGATCCAAAAAGATTAAAAATTAAATGGGCTACCACACAGGGATCATCTTGCAGATAAGGCAGCCTACCAATATGAGAAGAAGCATAGAAGTCAGATTTGACTTCAGCTGTCCCGTGTTCTGTCTTCTAGACAAAATATTTTATAGTAAGTAGGTTACATTCATTAGGGCAATACCTTCTCTAAACATCACTGTGCGAGTCCCATTGGAATTAGTGGGTTCGTGATATAATAAACCTCACCAGTCTTTTCCTCTTAGGTCAAATGTTTATTTCCTTATTTTCATATAGCGTCATCAGTGTGCATGATGCTTCACAGAATGCAAAGGGACAAAAGTTAGTTGCATTTTAAATAAAAGCACACATTCTAAAAATATGCTGATTCCTGGGCTGTCCGTGGGCCTTAGTTTAGAAGGCGATTGGGCTGGATCCGGTCCCCAGGCCTTAGTTTGCCTACCCACAATCATAGAGGTGGGAGAGGCCATGGAGAGCTTTAAACAAAATGTCAAAGAGGAACATCACATTACACAAATTACAAAACTTCAGATGTAACTTTACCAATATAACTTTTACATTATCTCATAATTTCACCTGACAAATCCTGATGTACACGTTAACATGTGCAAATGTGTCTATACATAATGCACATCACACACACACACACACACACTCTACACAGACCCCCCCTCCCTTGACAGAATTTTGGACCTCAGGAAAGTCCCTAATTACCACCCCTTTGTCTCTCCTTTATCCCACATCACCCTCACCCCTTGGCAGTTCTTTTCCTTTGGGTTCCTTTAGGGGAAAGGGCTGTCTTGAAATATTTCCTGCCTGCTGGATTACAGCTCCTCAGGGCATGATCTGAGGCGAAGGACCAGCTTCCCCTCCCCTCCTGAAGTGCTCAGCCAGGAAGGGAGGGAGGGGGGAAACCTCCAGGCATATGGCTTGGCTCCCTGAAGAATCAAGTCCTGAGCATTCTTTCCATGTCCCCAGCCCTTCCAAGAACACTCCACCCACCAAAGCACTCTTTTTCTCAAGTCTACTGTCCTTAAAGGGGCACAAGAAAACCGTTTCAAGGAAAATGATTCATGTTCTGTGAGGAGCACCGATCAACATCAAGCAGCTGGAGCTTCAAATGCAACTGCTTCATTTCGTTGAAACTTTAAGGGATATTCTTGTCTTTGTTTTAAACACCAAAAGCATGATTTTTTTTAACCAGCCCATTCTTTATAAAATTGAATTTATGAGTAATGCAATTTTGATAAAATTTAAATATTTTATTTATTTTCCAAAGAAAATAATGAATAAATGCATACAACTTTCATCATTATAAAGTATCATCTAACTACATTTGTTCCTGTGTTGTTTTGTTCCAAACAATTATATATATCTACTCTGTTTCTGACTTCCTTGGTCTCAAACATACAGGACAATTCTGCAGATTTTAGTACACTAAAAGGGGGAAAACATGAAAAATCAATAACAAAACTCACAGCACCCAACATATCTAGAGAGGCTTAAATCAGTGTTTCCCAACCGGTGTTCCGCGGCACACTAGTGTGCCGTGAGACACCGGCTGGTGTGCCGTGGGAGGGAGGCGGGCGAGTCGGGCGGCGAGAGGCGGCGGCGGCGAGGATCCGCGTCGAGCCGGGGGCGGCTCCGCGGTGCTGGTGCCGAGCGGCGGGGCAGCGCGCGCAAAAGGGAGGAGCGCGAGACAGCGGAGGAGGAGGAGGCCGGCATGTCCGGGCAGCAGCAGCAGCAGCAGCAGCAGCAACTCCCGGCGACGGCTCCTCCTCCGCCCGCTATCGCCGCCACCACCACAACAGCCGCTGCCGCCGTCCCTCAATCCCTCGCTCTGCTGCCTCCTCCCACCCCGGCAAGGGGAAGGGAAAAAACTTTAACTTTTGTGCGTCCCTCCCGGCGTGACGCTGCGCGCTGACGTCACGGGGCGGGGCTTTAATGGTGGTGTGCCGCGAGATTTTTTCCCGGTAAACAGGTGTGCCGTTGCCCAAAAACGTTTGGGAAACACTGGCTTAAATGTCTGAAGAAACTGAAAAGTTTTAACTGCCCTCCTAAACACAGGCAGTGAAGAAGCCAAGCAGATCTCCTGGAAGAGGGAATTCCAGAGGCAAGGGAGCTACCACAGAAAAGGCCCTTTCATGCATTGTCATAGAATCATAGAACTGCAGAGTTGGAAGGGATTCTGGGGGTCATCTAGCCCAATCTCCAAGGAAGGAGAGTCCACCACCTTGCCAGTCTAGTTCACTGTTGAACAGCTCTTATTGTCAGAAAGTTCTTCCTGATGTTTAGTCAGAATCTTCTTTCTTCTACCTTGAAGCCATCGGTTCAGTCCTTCGCTCCGGAGCAAGAGAAAACAAGCTTGCTCCATCTTCCATGTGACAGTGGGCCAAGATGGGCGTTTAGCCAGAACCTTTACCCCCTCCAGAGGGTGCCACTGAGGCTCTTAGCTTGTCAACTATTTTTTTACTATCTGGACTTCTCTCCTTCCTAGGCACCCTTCCCTGCAGCCCTCAGACTCCCATTGACCCCCAAAGCCAAAACAGGGAGCTCAGCCAATTCCAGGAGGGAAACACCAGAACAGCCCTTTGAAAAGAGCAAAGCACACCCAGCAGAGAAAGTGGGCCAAGAAGCAGTTTTCAGGTTTGCAAGTTGCTATGGAGAGAACTGTGTGTGTCATTGTTTACTGGTGCAGCTGGTTCTTCTTACCCAAGTGTAGAACCTTACATATGTCCCTATTGAAATTCGTTTTGTTACTTTTGGTCCAGTTCTCTAATCTGTTACAGTCATCTTGAATCCCAATGTTATCTTCTGCAGCATTAGCTACCCCTCTGAGTTTAGTGTCATCTGTTTAGTGTCAGTTCCTTCACCCAAGTCATTTTTTAAGACATTGAACAATGCTGGGCCCAGAACAGGACACTGCAGTACCCCATTTGACTCCTTTTTTCAAGATAATGAGGAGCCATTAATGGGTATTCTTTGGGTTCGGTCAATCAACCACCTACAAATCCATCTAACTAATTCAGTCCATATTTTACCAGTTTCTCCACAAGAATATCAAGGGAGAATTTGTTAAAAGCCTTAATGAAATAAAGATATACTATGTCCACATCATTCCCCTGATCCACCAAGCTTGTAGCTCTCTATATAAAAAAATAGATTTGTCAGGCATGACTTGCTTTTGAGAAACCCATGTTGGGTCTTAGTAACCACAGCATCCTTTTCTAAGTGCTCAGACTGGCTAATTAATTATGTTTTAGGACCTTATACATTCCTGAAGGAACAGCAAGAAGGGACTCTATGGAAGATGTCAATTCTCCTGCAGGATTATATGGAGAAAGGTGTGTTTGGTGCTTTATAATTCAAAACCAGCACTTCCAAGTTGTACTCAGAAACAAATAGGCAGCAGAATATTATTCTCCACGACCTTCCAAAATTTAGCACAAAGAAGGCTTGCAGCTATTACCATATATGATCATAGTTCTCAATATATATGTTATTAATAGCAAATTTCCAAAATATGTATTTAATGTTGTGAGAGAGATAGCAAGTTCTTTGGTACAAGAAATAGGCTTTGCAATCATTTGTGATCCCAACTTTTCATGAACTTAGTTTTAAATGTTATGTCCTACAAAGACATGATATATTCTTCTATAAATATTTGTAGAAATACATGAGTGTTTGGAACAATGCACCACTGCTGAGACTCTACTGTATTAAAATCACTTTCTTTTTGTAGCTAGTGCCTGATTACTTTACCTATTACTATTACAGTTAGTTTACTTATAACTGTTCTCCTCAAATTTATTTTGCTTATATTTTGGTATACTTCCCTTTCTTTTAAAAAACTATCTCCCCTTGCTTCCTTCTAAGGTTCTTTCAACTTAAACATGAGACCCCCCCCCAAAAAAGGAAGATTAATGAACTTCAGAAGCAGCACTGACTTATTCTTATGAATCAGGCCCAAAATGATTCAGTGGAATAATAACCCCTAGTGTTAAAAGGATATCTCATTTAAAACAATATTAAGACTGCAGAGAGCTAATTATTGCAACTCCATTTTAAAAGTGAAATTCTACATTTTCTACACTGTAAAGGGATCTCTTGCTGCATTGATACCTGGTAAGATTTCCCATTTGGTATGAACAGAAATTAACAAGAATTTCCTAGGGAAGATTGGAGGGGTGGGCACAGGGAGGAAGGAAGTTGCACATACAAATTGGGTGAAACAGACTGGGAGATATCCACACAGAGGATCAGCTCTGTACCAAGTAATGGCTGCTTAGAGTTCCACAGAAGGGGGATAGAAGCAGACCAGGGAGCCTCATGTCACCATTGTGCAATTACATGGAATGTAAGGGAACTCTTTGCTGTACATTATCAAAGCCAAAACACTGGCAAAGCAAGATGCACTGACTCCAGAAAGGATATGGAACTAGCAATCATAAAACACATGGGAAATTTGCAGTAGCAGCCATGCTTACTCTAAAATATGGGAGGAAACAGGCAACAGCCTTTTGGAAGCTAGCTGAACAGTGTTGCCGCTATCAAGGTAGGGAATAAGTTCTTCCTATAAGGTCCATTGCATTCATATGCCTTGTTTGTGGATTGAAGATGACCTGCATCACAGTCCTTTCATTCCATGCATTTTGAGGACTGACCAATATGTTGTGATGAGTTCCATGTTTCTTTTCAAAACCTTTCTTTTTCTGCTTTGCAAAATGAAGCTTGCTTGTGGCCTTTAAGTGGTCCCTATAGACATTTTGTTTTGTATTCCACCAAGTTTTTTATTGATTTGATTGCTGCCTCTCCCCAATACAAATTTATCTGTTTAAAACAATTGTTTTGTTTAACTTTTAAAGTTGTAAATCACCTTGTGAGGAAATGAAATAAATAATAAACAAAGGGGGACCTGGGCAACTACTTCTGCACCGCTTTCCCACAGAAAATCACCCACCCATCAAAATGAAAAAAAGGGAGAAGTTGCTTTTACAAATACCAGCATCCTCTCAGTAACTGTGGTAAAAGCAGCTGAGGGTAGAAGATATTCAGCCTGGGAACCTTGCGAGTGGTTTAAGAAGCTGCATAAAAATGCAGTATTGGCTGCTCCTGAGTAGATAGATAGATGATAGATAGATAGATGTAAAAAGAATAAGACTGTAATATAATGTACAGTTCATGCCTTACAAAATTGAGTAGTAGAATACTATGAACTCCATGGTAATACAGAAACAGACAAATATACATAAAGGGCATGCTGAAGGAGGCCAATGGTACTCATATTAACCTATACTTTTATACATAACTTTTGTTTTCAAACTACTTTGATCCAAAGTCCATTTACGGACGCACATATTAAATTTGTCTCGGGAAGCAGTGGGAGTTTTACAGACTATATCCTGAAGCGTTCCCCAGAGTATTTCATGACTTGGGGAGTGAGGGAGATAAAGTACATTTTCTAAATCAACGATTGTGTGTGAGTGTGTACACATGTGCATATTTCCCTTTAAATCCTACCAGTCGCTAAGTGCTACTTACTGTAAATGCCTTTTTTGTGTTACTGCAAGGATTCTGTGTTTCAATGTGATGCACTTAGCATGTCCATGTTAATTTTTAATTTTGGGAACCAGGCACTTCACACCAGCTGACTTCTAAAGCGAGGCCTAGCTTGTGCAATTGAAGAGAGAGAAAAAGATGCTAGAAATCAGCTGCATGGGCTATGAAGTCTATTTACACATGCAGATTTGAATGGATCGTTAGGGCATCGAGGGGAGCTCCCCCCACCCCACAGCAGCTCTTACTTGCTGAGTTTCACCATTTCCATAAAGCACATTAAAACAAGTGTGTGAACACTCTGAGATGAAAGTACCAAACACTCTTGAGATTTCCAGTGGAAAGTAGAGCTGCCTGACTTTTCTCCAAGCAGACAGGAATGCCCATGATTCAGCAGCCTGAGTAAATAAAAGAGGTCCTTATTTCCTAATTTTTCTGGCTGGCCACACTGCAGCACTCTCTGTGCCGCTGCCAACGGGAATGCAAAGCTGGAACTACACCCAGCAGCTGAAGGACTGTCTTTGTTAGCTAGCCAGGCCTTCCTGGCCATCTTCTGGCAACAAAACTACCATATCCTGCAAGAAAGATCTCCGTCTCGGACTCGAGAGCACTCTAGTCTGCCTAATAGGACCAAACAACAGATTTTTGCCCTGTCTGTGTTGGAGGAAGACAGCTGGAAACTCAGTTAGTGGCAAAGTAACACCTGTTCAGTCATATTTATGGGGAAAGTGCTCTGCTAACAGAAAAGTGAAGTAATACCAGAAGGAGTTATTCCACAGGGGTGGGATGAAGGAGGCATCAAAGCACAAAGCACCTCTGTGGTGCAAGCAGCCAGCCACTCATGTGCCAACCTCAATAGTTGTGAAGTCTTGAAAGTGATCTTATCCCCCAGTGCCGCTCACTGAATTAACAGAGCTGCTTCTGAACAACGTGGCCAGGCATCAGAAAGGGGCATGACTTATACACATTTGGGCTCAACTGTTTTGCAAGCAGAAAAGCAGGAGCTCTGTTCTCCCTTTTCTATGTATTTGCCTTTATTTTGGCTGACATCACCAAAGCTCTTAACAGGCTTGTGATCCAAATCAACAGGGGCTTGAGTGCTTTTGAAAACACCACTCTATAATCAGCTCAAAGCAAAACAATTTAAAAAATGGTAAAGAACATGGAAATGGCTCTAGGCCCCTGTTAAAATTAGTTGAACCTCCTAACAAAATGATCTGCATGAACATTATGGTGCAATTAGCTGGTCAATTAGGGCAAGACATCGCTTTTTCACAGGACGTTCTCAGCTAGATCCAATTACGCATAGGTCCCGCTCACTATGCAAAAATTCGCTTATCCGAATGTAAATAATTAGGCCGAAATACCACTATATACCCCACAGATTCAGATATCTGAACAGACAGAGGTGGCCCACTTCATTACTTGTTCCTTACTGCCTTTTCAGGCAGAAACCATGCAGGGAGGGAGAGAGGGGACAAGATCAGACAAATCAGGGAGCAGGAGATATCAGAAATTCAGTTTTTCCTTTGGATCTTTTTTGCTGGATGGCTGCAGTCATTTCAGTAAGATACCATGGTGGTGGTGGTGGTGGTGTGTGTGTGTGTGTGTGTGTTTTGGGGTGGGGGGACTGGAGAAATCCCAGATTAGAAATGCTTCTATAGGAAGCAATGGAAATCATGGACTCATTATGTGAACGCTCGCCTAACAATTTGTAGGGAATGCATTGTAATGTAATGTAAGTGAGACCTGTATACAACCATAAAGCAAGCTCTCTCTCCAAAGGAGGCATCACTACTTTCCTAGAATAATTAAAATAGCCTTCCTGACTCAAAGGAGCTCTTGGATGTGCCAGGATTAGACTATCAGGAATCCACCATCAACATATCAGACTTAGTTCCGGCACCTCTCCTGAGGGTTCCAGCAGACCTTCTCTGTGTCCATAATTATCCTGGTGTTGAGGGCAGGCTGAGTGTTTTCTGGGTGGAGGAATTTGGATGGATTGGGAGTTGACGCTTTGATGCTCTACCAAAAGAAGCTCTTTCAGGGAGGTGCGTGTTTCTGGTTGCTCCCTAAAAGCAGCTAAACAACTTTGGTGTCCTCCTCAAAGCAGCTCAACAACTTAGGGTTGTCTGTCAAAAAAAGTTGGGATTTCCTGCACCTCTTTTTCTAGAAAAAATAAGCACTGGTTACACTAACATTCATATGGTTGTGCCTCAGGTTGCTTTTGGATGGATGGTCATGTAAGGGGCAGTTGTTCAAGCCTCGAGTTCATGCAATTGTCTCTCAGCACAATGATCCCTTCTCATCCCACCCCATTCTGCCAAACATAAAGGACACATTTGTTTTGTGAAGAAGCGAAACAGCTCCAGCTGGGCCTAGTTTCCTATCAGTGCTTTGGATATTGTAAAGTTGCCAAATATAAAAAAATGGGACTTTCATTTTCATCATTTAGGGATGTTCATTAATAAAAATTCAGATCTGTTTAGTAAAATAAGCAAGTCTCTAATGGATTTTTTAAAAGATGGAATATCCCATCATTTTCCACTGCTGTGATCCCAGAGCAGGTCCGAACAATCTAAAATTAAATAAAACTACAACAGAACACAATATAAAGCAGCAGCCAACAAGTTGTCAAAGCCTATCTCAACAAAATACAGCGATAGCAGATTGACTCTGGACCAACAATTGTGTAAGGTATACAAAGGAGATAAAAAGGTAAAGGTACCCCTGGCCGTTAGGTCCAGTCGTGGACGAATCTGGGGTTGTGGTGTTCATCTCACTCTATAGGCTGAGGGAGGTAGCATTTGTCCGTAGACAGCTTCTGGGTCATGAGACCAGCATGACTAAGCCGCTTCTGGCAAACCAGAGCAGCGCACGGAAACGCCGTTTACCTTCCCACCGGAGCGGTACCTATTTATCTACTTGCACTTTGACGTGCTTTCAAACTGCTAGGTTGGCAGGAGCTGTGACTGAACAATGGGAGCTCACTCCATCGTGAGGATTCGAACAGCCGACCTTCCGATCGGCAAGCCCTAGGCTCTGTGGTTTATACTACAGCGCCACCCGCGTCCCTGTATACAAAGGAGGTACTGATACACAAAAAGATGCTAAACACCGCACACACAATGATGCCGCACTAGGGTGGAAATTCGCCTTTAGCCTAGTGTCTCATGCATATATTGTTATGGACACTGTAGGCTGTGAAATGTACATAAGACTGATGAAATCAAAACACTACCCCAGGACAAAAGCATTCGCTTATTGCTACAGCTGGATGTGAGCATCCTCTTGGAGACATAACAGAGCACCAAAGGAGGCATGTGATCTCCCACAACAAAATTGGTAGGCTGGTGTCCACTTGCTTTCAGCAGCTTAAGCCTTATCATCCATAAGCCTCCAGCGCGGTTTCATGACCATAGCAACAGCAGTTGAGGGATTGCCATTCCTGTCATAGACAGCTTCACCTGCCTCAGGTTGCTGACCAGTGAGGGGGAAAGGCCTCTCCGCAATTCATGATGCTAACCAAGTGGTCAGCCTGGCCAGTTACGTATATGTGCAACTACTGTGCATGGAGCCACTTGAAGAACCTAAGAATCCAAATGTAAAGCAAAACAGTCACCTCTTGAGTCCCACTTTTGTGTCATAAGGCCACAGAAACACGTTGATTTCTCCTAAAATTAGGAGTCACCAAGCAGCCTACAGCTGCTGGATTAGTACATGATCAAAGAGAAAATATGGTACATCAGAGGGCTAGACACCTCCCAGTTGCACGCCTTGCTGATATATTTTTGCTACCTGGGCTAGTTACCTGTAACGACAGACCTGTCCTTGGGCCCATAACTGTCCTTGGGCCCAGGGGGCTCAGTATGATGTATGTGGAAGTACAACCTAGTACTAGGTTCCTTAACAGAGACAGGATTTACAACAATGGTTACTTTCGAAGAAAACACTGTACAGAAAAAGAATTGACAAAGCAATATATTCCAGCAGTGGGACGAAAGCAGACACACCAGTATATCCCTAGACTTATTTACATGTACACAAACATAAAAGCAGGCATACTGTACATGGAGCCAGACACACTTTTGGCATACATTCCAATGCAAATTTAAATGATATTAAATAGGAAATGAACAAATATGACCCAGGTAAGTCAGTTGACCAGATAGATAGTAGGTAGCTCTTGTCAAACAGTTTTGTGTGGGGTTTTTTTGCACCCGAGTTACTACATATCATATAGCTTGTAATAGTTTGTTTCAGATTTTGAGGCAGGATATACCTTTTATTATTACCAAAGTGCAACTAATTGTCTAGAAAGCTACCCTGAATATACGAGAAGGCATGTCAAGGAAATGTGATGGTCTGACCAAATTAAAAAGACCTCAGGTAGTATTGAGATAAAATATTGTGCACTTGCTGGGCATAAGGCCATGCTAATAAATATAATACTTGGCTATGATTTTCTCAGCACATCACATAATTTAAACTTGCTTAACATCTGTGATATTCAGATAATACACATTATGTGTATCAATTGTACAGCACACATTTCAGTTTTTTCGCACAACTATCAATTCTTATAGTTTACTTAGCACCCATTGTGTCTCCACAATTTTATGTTGTCCCACAAGGTGTGTGATGTCCATGCAGGAAATATATTTATACTTTTTAAAAAATAAATAAATGTGGGCACCATAATAAGTTACCAAGCCTCAAGCCATTTTCAATAGAGCATCATACATTATTACACAATTTCCTCCATTTGCTCTCAACAGAAATATAAACAGTTTTGGAAAAGCTACAACTTTAATAATACAACCACCACATTTTTTTCACATCAGTGGCCCCACATTAAACTCACTCATTTGTCTCATAACTTATTTAACTGCTTGAAAACTAATACTCTGTAATGGGCATTCAAAAGAGAAATGTGAACTTTAAAAATTATTTATAATTTACAGATGTTTTTAAAATGTATCAATATTTCAAAACTACTCTGGGAGGACCAATTAAATGCATTAACAGTTGGGTTACTTGGGGAGAAAGTTAAAGGGGTTCTGCATTAACAATAGCATCTGGTGGCTTTTTCTGCTTTAGACACTGTGACAAGAAAGGAAAGAGATTCCAGACTCTGACAACATAGAACCTTCTAATTTCTGAAGTATTTCTTTCATGCTTAGGTCATAAGTTATTTTCCCAAGTAGCTTTTTCTAGCGGAAAGTTATCAAATAAGATATTCTGCCTGTAATATATTCTTCCTATAAAAGAGACAATAAATGTTTTCTTCATTATAACTTCAAACAAAAGAACGATTTCAATGTCCATCTCTTCCACCTATGTTCTCTGTTTATTCAGCATATTAAGATAAAAACGTATAGATTTCACAGTCACCATCCATTTTGATTGAATATATCCTTCAAATTAACTTTCTTTCGATTTATAATAGAACACTGAGACACTTAATCTCAGAGTCCTGGGTTCAAGCCATTTTTGTGCCCATGTTGGGCAAAAAGATTCCAGCATAGCAGGGGGTTGGACTAGATCAGGGGTCTGCAACCTTTAAGACAAAAAGAGCCACTTGGACCGAAGAAAAAAAAAAACCGGGAGCCGCAAAACCATTGCGACATTTAAAACAGTGGGGAGTGTCAGGGCACACAATGCGCCTCCTCCCCTCGCTAGTATCCGCCCCAGAGCCGCGGCAAAGGTGTAAAAGAGCCACATGCGGCTCCGGAGCCGCGGGTTGCTGATCCCTGGACTAGATGGCCCTCGTGGTCCCTTCCAACTCTACAATTCTATGATTCTAGGTTCATGGGTTGATGAATTAGGTATGCACCTCGTTCGAGATATCTGAAGGAATGCCCACATGCTTTAAGAACTTCTGGGGATACCATTCTTATACCATCCCCGAGTAAAGAAGATTGTTCCATTACCCAGGATAATATTTTGGTAGTGGCGCCCAGCTTTAGAATGCCAAATACTAGTGTTGCTGACTCTGTCTAATTTTAAGTGCCAGTTGAAAAGCCTGTATCTTCAATCTGGTCTTTTGTAAGGAAGGGTCATGAAGGGACATCAGTAGCACTCAAATAGTGTAGAAACAGTCTGGGGCATTATAAGCTGAGATTTATAAAAAAAATATGTTTTGTTTCTACTGTAACCTGCCTGGGATCAAGGTACAATGAAGGCTGGTGCATAAATACAATCATGGATTGGATTTATTTGTTTAACTGTATTCCAGTTTTTAAACTGAATTTTAATTGATTTATACATACTATGTTTAAAGGTGTTTTGTTTTTTGCTTTGAGTTGTTTTGGGGCATCTCTCTCTCTCTCTACACACACACACATACACACATATGAGATTTAAAAAAAAAATAATTATATCAGATTGGTTAACATACTGTTAGCCAATGCAGATGATACAAAACAGAATTTAGATGCTTCAAGGGCAGTCCCACTGCAATAATCTAACTAAGATATGATCAAGGTGCATGTGATAGTGGCCAGTTCTGCTCTCTCCAGGAAATGATGCACATTCTCTATTGCAATCTGCAGATTAAAGCCTTTTCATCCCACCCATCAACATTCATCTCCTATCCCTATTTTGTTTTCATATCGCTCAAACATGCAGTCTAATGAAAAGTGTTGATTGAGCTTAAAAAGCCTGCTCACTTCTTTGGGACTTTCTAGCTAGCCTTAATAAAGGCATATCCTACTGTTACCTTTCGAGCTGTCAAACATTTGCCCACCGCTTCTTAGATTAATGACAAGCATACGAGAGCACTGCTGTTTCAGTGGTTAGGTATTTGCTGCATCACTATGGCTTAGTTTGCCATGGTGAAATGCAACAACAAACAATGCTTTGATCAAACTACAAAGTGATTAAGTAACTCCCTCGCTAGGAAAGTAAAGAAAGACAGATGAGAAGGGGGAAGGTATAAAGAGAGGTTTCGTTCTTGATCCTCTAAACTAGGGATGAGGAGCCTGTGGCCTTCCAGATGTTGCTGGAGTACAACTCCCATCATCTCAAACCGCTGGCTATGCTGGCTAGGGCTGATGGGAATTGCAGTCCAACAGCATCTGAAGGGCCACGTGTCGCCCACCCCTGCTCTAACCAGAGTTTTAGAGGATTTATCTGAATGCAGCTAGAGTGGGGTGTTAAACTTGGGTTTCCACATCCAACACTAGCACTTTAGGCATTACAACTGTTGGGATACTGTCAGGGAGACAAAGTCCATCTTGGCCCCACGTCGCCTCCGGACGTCCATCGATCTCCCGCAGACACACAGTATCAGCAATTAGTGACACGAGCTCCAGAAATATCTTGTGACACATTCCGGGGCGGATGCACGCTCTTATCAGCAGATAATGCACAGCGAAAGATGCACGCAGGAGAGCATTTTTCATAAGTTTATTCTGCGTTAGTCAGAACAGAGAAAAACATGACTGCCTTCTTCAGTGTTGAGGCACCGAGAGAGAGAAACGAAAGCAACAGAAAAACATAAACATCCTGTGAACAGGAAATGCGCAGACTCTGTGACTCACAAAGCCTGCTCCCTTTTAAGGTGGAACGGAAATATCCTAACATCCTCCCCCTTTCCGTGTAACCTATAGTACCTGTGGTTCAACCCAATTGCAACCTTTGTACGTAAACCTTAAGTTGTTCTCTGAACTAACTTAGTTGGTCTTTAAGGTGCTACTGGAAGGATTTTTTTTATTCTGTTAACAACCTTAGACAACAGATCAGCAGGAATTTCATTTCCTGCCATGTAGGACACCTGAATGAGTCCTTTCTGAATACACTCTCTTGCACGATGTAGCTTAATCTGCAAGTACTTGGTTCTTTGCTTGCAACTCTCTTGAGTTCAGCAAAGCCAAACAGGATCTATTGTCTTGATACACTTGTATAGGACATTTCACAGAAACACTGATGTCCTTAAACAGTTGCATCAACCATTCACAATCCATGAGTGAAAATGACAGAGCATTGAGTTCTGCTTCACAGGAACTTAGGCTAACTGTCGTCTGCTTCTTGCACAACCAGTCAAACAGACAGTGGTTGTACATGTAGCATACTCCAGAAGTGCTTGTACTATCCGTGGTGTCACTTCCAAAACTTGCATCTGCAAAGATTTCAAGACCTCCAGTCTTCTGACTGGTGAACCTCAGCCTGTAGTGCAAAGTCCATTTTAAATAGCGGGCTATGTGCTTCAGAGCTTTCCAATCCTCAACAGTAGGATTATTCGCATGTCTGCTAAGCAGGTTAGTGCTTACAGCTATGTCAGGTCTTGAGCATCTAGCAATGAAATTCAACTTGCCTAGAATGCATCTGTACAGCGTAGTGTCAGAAAATGCTTCAGCAGTACTATCTACCTGGTAACCTGTCACCATCGGTGTGTCTGCTGGGTTTGCATCAACCAAATTCAACCTGGTTAATACATCAGCAATTTTCTGTGTTTGGTGTACCAGAAAATTACCTGCTTGGTCCCTCTCCACCTGCAGAGAAAGATAGTTGGATACCTCACCAAGATCCTTCATGTCAAAGTGCTCCTTCAGCTGAGCTAGGGTGCTTTGGTACAAAGCCTGATTCTTCCAAAACATCAGAAGATCATCAACAAAACATAAACAATACAGTTTGTTTTGCCCCTTCTCCTTGACAAACACACATGGATCAGCCTTGCCCTGGTGAAAACCTAGAGAAAGCAATGTCTCAGTGAGTTTCGTGTTCCAACACCTGACACTCTGCTTGAGACCATATAAGGATTTCCGCAGTTTACAGACCATTCCCTTCTGTATCTGCATTCCATCAGGTGGAAGCATAAACAGCTCCTCCCCCAAAATCCCGTACAAAAAACCTGTATTAATGTCGTGATGGGAAACGTGCAGTTTCTCCTCTGCAGCAATCTTGAGCATCAGCTGAATGCTCTCATATTTAACGGTGAGTGAGTAGGTCTCGTGGTAATCCTGTCCTGGTACCTGTGAAAAACCTCTGGCAACCAATCTGGCTTTGTGTCTGACAATCTTGCCATTCTGGTCTGTCTTGGCCTTGAAGACCCATTTGCTGCCAACCAGTCTCATCCCTGGGACTACCGGTACCAGCTCCCAAGTTTGGTTCCTGTTCAAGGAATCAACTTCAGCCTTCATGGCATTAAGCCAAGGCTCAGCATCTTTAGAGGTTAACTCCTGAACCTCTTTGAAGCTTGAAGGTTCCCACACCTTCTCTGAACTACTAAGAACAGTAGTTGCCGTCTTAGCAAACTCATCAGCAAATCTCTTTGGAGGTTTGCCCTTCGTGGCTCTCTCAGATCTGCGTACTAGACGCAAGTCTTCTGGACTCATCTCTTTCTTAGGAGAAAAGTGACCAATGGTGAACAGTGGTTCTTCCAGTTCATTGTCAGACGCATCAGATGGTCTGACTGAGGCCTTTGCGCTCTTGTAGTCTGCTGTGTCATCACTGTCGCTGACATCAGCAGCAGCGCCACCCACTGAGCTGGAATCCGAACTCTGATCATCATCACCCTCAGCTTCCTCAGCATCATCTGCTTTTTTCACATCACCTTCATCTTCCTCTGGGTAACTCTGGAAAATTCCCACATTTTCCCCCCACTTAGGATTGTACTCAACACTCCTTGTGAACTTTATGGACTTAGAGTCAGTCATCCATACCCTGTATGCACCTTTTTCGTACCCCATGAATAAACCATGTGCCCCATGCTTCCCAAGCTTGTTGCTCTGTGGGGTGTGTACCCACATGTCAGAACCAAAGATTCTCATGTGCTTGACGTGAGGTTTCTTACCAAACATCTTCTCATAGGGAGTGCAACCAATAGGTGATGACAATCTGTGATTAAAAGTGTAAACAAAATTCGACAGAGCCTCCCCCCAATACTTATCAGGGAGATTGGCATCATGCAACAAGGTTTTCAGTCCTTGCACCTGCCAAGAGAGGTGACAAAATATTCTGTGTGCATCATGAATGCATCCTGCATGAAGAACTTTGTTAGTTTGTGCAACACAACAAGAATCAACATTAGACACAACAGCACCATTGTCATCATAAGTTATACAGAACAAACCATCCATAAACTTTGCCTTTTCTGATGACACAAGCGCTCCTCTTGAAGGAAATCTCAAAGCCATGCCCAGTCAGCTGTGGGACACTGAGCAAATTGTCTGCAGCACCTGGAACATAAAGTACATCTTTGATGGTTGTGTGCAGACTTGCCAGTTTCACAGTCCCTTCTCCTGCAATTCGTAACGTCTTTCCGTCAGCCAGGTGGATCTCTCCATCTTGAGGTGTGAAGGTGATAAAGAGATGCCGGTCTTTTGTGAGATGGCGGGTGCATCCTGAATTCACAATAAATCTGGCCTTGGCCTTTGGAGCAGCTTTTGCAGCAAGCAAAACCTTGTTGTCCACCGGCGTGGGGTTTTGCTGCTTGCCCCCCTGCTCCTGGCCATCAGACTTGCCTTTAGCCTTTGGTGAAGCTGTGCCAGCAAACAAAGCCTTGTTTTCCACTGGCGTGGGCTTTACACCCTCCCTCTGCTTCTGGCCATCTGCAGGCATCTGTCTCTGTTTACTTCTGGCCTTCCGGTATCTGTGAGGATGACCTTGGCTCCCATGAGAAACAGAACTCTCAGCTGCCGACTCCTTGGCTCCCCCTGGAGGCTGGAATGCTGCCTGGGATGACATCACAGTCAGCTCCCCCTGCAGCTTGCAACCGGTGCCCTCGGCATCCCTGCATACACTCTCATTCTGGGAAACAGCCAGGACCTCCGATGCAGTCAAACTCTGGGCTGGGATGACTGGCAGATGGGCTATCTTCAAAGCATTCCACATCTGACGTGCAGTCGTGTTGCCAGCTAGCGTGGCAATTTCCTCCAGAGAGACGGACAAGACTATTACGTCTGTGGCCTTTGACTGTTGGGCCACCCATCTATCTGTCAGAGGAACTGGAGGGGCCTCACACACAGTATGCCACACTCCAAACTGACGCAGCAAACTCTCACACCATTTTGCCCAGGTCTCATAATTGTGGCCATTTAGCTTTGGTGGACACGGAGCAGCTTCTGAGGATTGTAAAAGATCCATCTCAGCTATTCACTTGAGCCGTGAGCCCTTTATGCCTTCAAAGACTTCTTATCTCGGCAGTTCATTAAGCACAAAGCCTCTGGCGCAGCTCCCAGACCCATTTGTCTGCCGGAGTTCAAAGACTCTTGCCGCGGCAAACAGAAAAGCCTTATTTGCTTTCGCTTTTCCACACATACCTCAGCAATCTGTCACAGCCTTACTCTCCTGTAAGTGCCGTGAATCTGGGCCCATAACCTGTTGTTGGGATACTGCCAGGGAGACAAAGTCCATCTTGGCCCCACGTTGCCTCCGGACGTCCATCGATCTCCCGTAGACACACAGTATCAGCAATTAGTGACACGAGCTCCAGAAATATCTTGTGACACATTCCGGGGCAGATGCATGCTCTTATCAGCAGATAATGCACAGCGAAAGATGCACACAGGAGAGCATTTTTCATAAGTTTATTCTGCGTTAGTCAGAACAGAGAAAAACATGACTACCTTCTTCAGTGTTGAGGCACCGAGAGAAACGAAAGCAACAGAAAAACATAAACATCCTGTGAACAGGAAATGCACAGACTCTGTGACTCACAAAGCCTGCTCCCTTTTAAGGTGGAACGGAAATATCCTAACAACAACAGACTAGCCAGGAAAAGGAGGAAGTGGGTGCAGCAACCAGCATCTGTTCCTCATTTGATCCTAAGATGTGACATAAGCAGAACCTACTGTAATTCCTGAGAGAGGAGCTACTCATAGTCCATGTGCTTTTAACTCTGAACAGTTTAATTGCCCAAAGTAGATGCTGGACTTGGGACGTGGGTGGCGCTGTGGGTTAAACCACAGAGCCTAGGACTTGCCGATCAGAAGGATGGCGGTTCGAATCCCCACGATGGGGTGAGCTCCCATTGCTCAGTCCCAGCTCCTGCTCACCTAGCAGTTCGAAAGCACGTCAAAGTGCAAGTAGATAAATAGGCACAGCTCTGGCTGGAAGGTAAATGGCGTTTCCGTGTGCTGCTCTGGTTCGCCAGAAGTGGCCACATGACCCGGAAGCTGTACACCAGCTCCCTCGGCCAATAAAGCGAGATGAGCGCCGCAACCCCAGAGTCGGTCACAACTGGACCTAATGGTCAGGGGTCCCTTTACCTTTACTAGATGCTGGACTAGACACCATTCTCAGGTCAGTGAGGAAAGCCTCCATTCATCCCTGCTTCATGGAAAATAAGAAAATCAAAACTAGCAGGATTGTTTCATCCTGTAACATTGTAGACTACAGATGAGAGGAAGCAATGGGTGACAGTCAATTTCTTCTATGAGCCAAGTCATATTAATTACAATAGGCCTACTCTGAGTAAACATTAGCTGACTGCCACCCAACATCATTTGTTCACAGGCATAATGATGCAAATTAATTTTGATCTAGCAGGGGCTGATGGGAGTATTTCGGTGTTGCATCTTTAACCGCATTATCTGCTGCTTGCTTTTAATGTCAGTTGCATGCAAGTTTCCCGGTGAGGTTTGACTTAATTGCAACTGGGGAAAAGTGAATCCGCTTTGCAGCCAACATTTTCTTTCTCTTACGTATGTATTCCATTTGGGAAAGCCTGCTGGAACTCACGATTAGCTGCCTGAAATAGAGGCCTCTTCAAAAATGCAGATATCTTTTCTTTGTTTAAGGCTGTATCTAAAACAACCGGTAGCAGCTTCCTGTGATCAGAATGGAAGCACTATGTGAAATATAGTAAATTAAGCCTTTGGCTGTCATGATTTGGGTGGGGGGCAGGGGGAAGAGTGAGCAGCAGAATAGCTACTAGATTTAGAAAAAAATAAAAATTATTTTTTGCTTCATTTACATCCTGTCTAAAATCTGCTGAGAAGCTCAAGGTGTCTTATCTCTGACTACCAGGGGGTATTCAGCAGCCAAAGCAGTTAACATACTTTCTAACTCACTCTCTCTCTCTCTTTTTTAAGGCCACCTTATCTTATCAGGCTGATCTCTTCAGCTGAGGAGAACCCAGTATTTATCAGAAGCTGAACACTATATTGGCAGTTCAGGCTGCTACTGACAAATGAATGTAGAGTAGAGAGAATCAGTTAACCAGTTCCACTCTCAGTTTAGACTAATCTTTGGTTTGTTTTAACCTCAGGAAATATGTCTTTCTCCCCTATTTACATGGTCAAAAAGGTACACACAATCCCATCATCACTAGAGAATCCAGGTGCAGAGTGAAGAATGTGGAAGCAGGCGTCTTCTGTGCTGTGCACACCAGGCCTCCATAACTTTCTCCCTTTGTAAGCTATGTGCTGGAGCAACTCGCCAAGTGGGGTGGACTCACAGCAGTAGCCTCCCAGCAGCAGCAGCATACTGCCCAATGGACCCTGACCTCAATGCTGCCTAGCCTCTTTTGGTACATGGTGGCAATACAGCCTGAAGGCCCTGCTGCAGGAAGCCTCACTTGTCCATGTGAAAAGTTTATTTGGATATGGTATAATACATCAGGATAGAGATGCGCACTGGCATCAAAGCTATTTTCCCGGTGTGACACCGTGCTATCAAGTAAATGGTGAATATCTCACGCCCATGTGGGCACAGCAAAACATGCAGATCTTTCCTACCCATTTGGCCACTTGCCCCAGCTCCTAGTGGGCGTTCTACCTAAATAGGAAAGATCCCCACAGTCGATCCTATAAATGCAGTCATACTATTTGGTGCAGCAGGGCTAACAAGCCATAAGCTTATGAAGGGACTGAAGAAAGAAACTTTGCAGTCCAAGGAGTCAAAGAAAGAGAATTTGATGTTCTTCTTTTTTCGTCTGTTTGATATAAATTGGAAAACTATATATAATTAAAAACAAAAAACACTGGTTGAAATACTGCCTTAGTAGACTGCAAGTCACAGAAAGAGAGCAAGAAGCAGACCATGGCAGAGGTGGAGTGTGTTCATCATGGAAGGGTGCAAGGTGGCCGCTGATTAAGCTATTATACTGGTCTAAGTGGACTCCAAGAGCAATAAAGCACTGCAATTCATATGTCCTTATACAGGCTTAAAATACAGCTCAAGCACAAACATGTGTGAAATAACCCAGAACCTTTATTACCACAAAGATATTACTATACAGTGGTACCTCGGGTTACATACGCTTCAGGTTACAGACTCCACTAACCCAGAAATATTACCTCGCGTTAAGAACTTTGCTTCAGGATGAGAACAGAAATTGTGCTCCGGCGGCGTAGCAGCAGGAGGAGGCCCCATTAGCTAAAGTGGTGCTTCAGGTTAAGAACAGTTTCAGATTAAGAACGGACCTCCGGAACTAATTAAGTACTTAACCCGAGGTACCACTGTAGTAAATTGACTGGTGTTTCAGTCTTTCAATTAAGACTGAATATTAATGAGATATTAATGTCTCTTAATACTGTATCAATTGCCATGCCACAGACACTGGACAAAATTTGAATTAACATATAACTTTTCAGAAATATGTCACTCATTTAAAAACAGAATTCCTATCGTAGATTTCCCACATACCTGGCTTTATATCCATGTCTTCCCTTCTGCATCTCAACCACCTACCATCGGTAGTGATAACCTTAGGCTTGTCAATGCCTTGAATACCCTCTGTTAATTGTCTATTATCTTTGTGTGTCAGCACAGAGGAGAAGGGAAGGAATCATCTTCCAAGGAGCTCAGCCACTTCTCCTGAGAGCAGTGCACTTGTCAGGGCCTTAGAGACATGAAAATATGTCACTTATTGGAACTGCAGTTGAATCAAACTACTGCCCTTGAAAACAGCAGACTAGATACTATCAAGCTGAACAGCACTGGCAGATCCAGTTCCATTGTGGTTCAGACAATTCTTTTTTAAAAAAAGAGAATAAGAGAGAACCAATTTAGGATTATTTAAATTAAAAATGTTGCTTTCAATTAAGTATACTGTAGCAAGCAATATTTGCCATTTTTATTACCGATGCCACAGTTCAACAAAATCCTCATATTAGAAGCTCATTTCCACTGTTGAAAGGAAAGAATCTTAAGAATCTCAGTCCCACTCAGGTCCAGTCACAAGAGGTACCCTGGGCAAATCATTCTCTCAGATTGAATGTCCTCATTGCAAAGAAGCAGTATTAGTGAACTAGTATTAGTGAACTTCTTTGCAAGACTGTTGAGGAATGGGGGATGAGTTGCTGACAGGTTGTTATCAGCCTTGAGTCTTTAGGATATGCTCACAAGTGACTTCCTCACACTTCCTTTGCCGAACTTTATCAGAAAACAGATTGTTTGGGAAACAGACCATGTAATACTGTGGTTGCCAACCTTTTTTGAGTCTGGGGACACATCTGGAATTTTGAGAAGGTGCCAAGGGCACCAGTCACAAAATGGCTGCCATCAGGGGGTATTACTTAACACAAAATGATTCTGTAAGTATGAAGTGTGTACCTCATAAACAGAACAGAATTCCTGATAGCTACTGTGTGGACAGGACCAAGCCCCTGTGCACAGAAGCCATGAGATCTTTGACTTTTGGGTGAAACGACAGTGGAACTGGTCATTATATGCAGGTCTCTCGCTTCCAACACTGTTAAAAACAGTTTTCCAAGTGGGGCTTAAAGCAGCCTCAGGGGGCCATTTTGGGTGGGCACAAGGGGAAGGGGTTTTAAGAAACTGCTCACGTCACCTTCCAGTCTTCCTCTTCAAAGTAGAGCTTCAGTAGCTGCACTATTTTTTTAATAGGTCAGAAAAAAGCATTACAGAAATACTTCTGATTTGAAGGGAAATGGCTCATTCTCAATTACATTTTCTAAGTAACAATGCTCTTAGCAGTACAGCAGAATGTGAGGCGCTATGTAAAGCAGCAGTGGCACCCCCAAAAAAATTTTTAGTAGGTTCACTTCAGCAGAAACCTTCACTAATATAACCTTACATTTTTTAATTACATGCTTCCTCTCCTACTACTGATAATTAGCAAAACATTAAAACGTCAAGTTTGTCTTGGGAAAAAGAAGGAATACTTAAGAGCTCTTCAGTAAGTCCATCAGTTTGGTTAGCCATAAATAAAGATGCCACGTGGCTGCTTCAACACAGCTCTGCCCAGGTCTTTTACCCATACATTTTGAAGCTTTTGCCCCCTCGAAAGCTTAAATTATATACATTTATATGAACTTAAGCATGCACATGAGCAGCGGCTCTTTTCTTCCCATTGAGATATGGCCGCCACCCTAAACTAGAATCTACAGTCATGCCTATTTCCTAGTTGTTCAAAATCATCTGCGTATAATCTTCTGAAGTGTGTGACTTGTCTAGCCTTGAAAAATATGACTCAAAATGAGATCGGATACAGAAAAAGGGAAGTTAACATTGTGTTTTGAACAAGTAAACAAGTGTACAAATTAATTCAGAGAGCAGTAATTTTGAAAATTTTCTCTGTTTAATGTGCACTGCAGTTAAACTACTTTTTTCTGTACAAATTAATTTACTGCATCAGTGATCGATGTTTATGTTTAGGCAATTTTATTTCTCAGTATGGTAAAATTAGACCTAATAGTTGCAACCTGTTATGTCCAATCTGTCACTGAAATTCAAATTGCTTTTTTCTATTATTCAAGGAGCAATTTGGAGGAATGAAAGCCATCTAAAACCAGAAGACAAACAAATCCATTGTAAGAGCTCAATAGCCTGTGTCAACCACCAGCTCTTATGTATGAGGGATCTTTTCTGGCAAGAGTCTTTGCCATCCTTTCCTTCCATTATAAAATGCTTCCAAATTGCTGAGCCATAAAAACATTAGAGTAATATCAGAAGTAGATATCTCTCTCCTTTCTTTCTTTTTTAAATATTACTTCAGCCTCAATCCATCAAGGGTGATCTGAACCAACCTGTGTTTACAGATCACCTGTCACGCAGATGATGCTCAGCAAATGGATGAACACTGGTGAAAGGAGGGCATGCACTGCATACCCAGTTCCTAGAATCCATACATGGTTCCCTTTGAGAGATGGGTGCCATGTGTACAGTCACCGAATACAAAGCAACGTGTACAAAGCTGGAGCGGAGGAAGAGGATTGTCCCAACTGGAACGCCTTCATCACAGCTTGGGATTGTGGCTGTGAACCTGACAGTGTCAAGCGCCTATCTAACTCTTTGTACTACAGTCCTTATTAAATTCTCTTCTCAACATTGCACCTCAACAAAGTAATTGTGCTTGTGGAACAACTTCCATTTGCGCAATTGAACTTAGCCCCCTCTCCTTGCCCCCTTTAAATCTGCTCTAGGGGATTCCTTCCACACCTCTGGAGTAGAATGGGATTCACAAGAGGAGGCAGGTTCTGTTGGGAGAGTAGAAGTCATTCCACAAGCACAATTACTTTGTTGAATATACAGTGGTACCTCAGGTTACAGACGCTTCAGTTACAGACGCTTCAGGTTACAGACTCTGCTAACCCAGAAATAGTACCTCGGGTTAAGAACTTTACCTCAGGATGAGAACAGAAATCGCGCACCAGCGGCATGGTGGCAGCGGGAGGCCCCATTAGCTAAAGTGGTACCTCAGGTTAAGAACAGTTTCAGGTTAAGAACGGACCTCCAGAATGAATTAAGTTCTTAACCCAAGGTACCACTATATAACACCTTATGTTCATATGTTTTGCATTACACAAAATATAAGAAATTTATATACAAGTGCAATCTGACCACCCCCCCCCATGAGTATTCTAATACTTGGTATTTTGTTTTTCTTGTAATTATCAATAATTATGTGTCACTTGCTGTTTTTAATTTAAAATACATATTTGGTATCTAATCATTTTTTCATTCCCTGCACAATCTTTTCCTTGCTTCAGTGATCCTGCCTGTCCCAAATTATTCATTTAAATCAGCTGGCACAAGATGGTTTCTGGCACTGCCCTGTGATTTTTGTTTGGGCCTTTTAATATGCTGACTTTTCCCCAGTTCACAAAATTGTTGCCATTTTAGTTGCATTTTCATTTTAAACCAAATGTCATTACTAATATTTAGAGTTTAGCTACAAATTCGCCAATACATTCTATAATCACCTGGGTATTGGAGGGCTATTGAGAATGACATGTAAACCAGGTCACCTTGTTGTAATGGAGACTCCACCCACCCACTGCTTTTGGATAATTTGGGATGAAACTGAACACACAAGAATTTTTTTCCAGAGATAATGATCAGGATATGAACTCATGGACTATGACGTTGTGTCATTTAAAGCTATTATTTTGAGACACTTCTGCAGCCTTCCTTAATAATTTTCTCTTCCATTATCACTTCTCAGATACCAAGCAGACTTGTTTCATTTGAAGATGGCTTGGTTCATCACACTGAGGTGTGTGTGTGTTGCTAGACAGTGCTGATTAATGTGGATTATTCAACTGATTAATAACTTTACTGTTTCACAAGGCCAGGCTGATGTAATTGCCACATTTTTAATAATATTTTAAAATTGCAATTTGCCATGATTGATGATATCTAATTTCTAGGAGTCTTCATACTTAGGAACCTGGTATATACAAAGTGGGGGCGGGGTATGACAACAGTACCATCCCCTGGTACTACAAAGGCCTATCCAAAAACTGAAAGACTGTGGTCAGATTAATTTAGTTTGAAATTATGCATTAATCTAGCCTTCTGCAACATAGTACCCTCCAGCTCTCATTGGACTACAACTCCCATGATCTACTAACAGTGCTGACTAGGGCTGATGGGTGTTGTAGTCCAAAACATCTGGAGGAGACCAGATTGCGGAAGGATGGTTTAACACATAATACCAAAGCTGAAGAGAATCAAAAATAATCCCAAAGGTGAACAAAAGAGAACCGAATCACCCCTAAAATAGGTACTGGGTCATAGGAATTGGGTGCTTACGTCCAAATCAGAAGACAAACTAGCAGCAACTTAACAACTTAAAACATATTATTGTTTAGGATCATATTTATATACTTTACCTAAATTCAATTAAAGTGGTCAATTGGCAGACCACCACATGACAATGCTACTAACCTTATTTGCTGAGCTTTTTTATCCTGCCTCACAGGTCTGTAGTGGATTTGACTGTAGCTGCCTTGTCAGAAGAATCATGTAATATTAATCCTTCCTTGTTTCCACTATTTTATTATCTGTTGTACAAAATTTCCTGACTCTGCACTCATTCTGAATTGTGTTTTGTTGATACTGGACTTCACCATTCCCCACAGCAGCGTCCAAATGCTTGATCTATTGCTGAAACTAAATAACAGTTTGCCTATTAGGTAAAGCAAAGGTTGTATTTCTTATTGACTATATGGTATGGTGTGGAGCTACTTTTTAAAACAAGAACAGCAAAGAACAGCTGGAGGAATATGGGCATTCACTGTAACTGGAACAATGAAATGCATACTGATGGATGAGGGCATAGAACATCGCATTTTGTGTTTTTCAGTTGCAGGTTTATAGATCTCACTAATCTGATCTTGTCAAGCAGTGAAGTGTGTGCTTACCTGTATCTGCATATGACTAAAATACTCTTTAAGTATTTTCCAGTTTTATCTCATTGCATGGTCATGCCCTACACTTCTCTACGGTCATTTGAAACTGCAACTGCAGTTAGGCCCTGGCATAGGCTTCCGCTGACAATCACCCATTCCCACCACCCTTCTGAGTAATACCCCTCCCCACCTTCTCACTATATAGAAGGATCTGGCAACTTCTGTTTCAGTGTATCTGAAGAAGTGTGCATGCACACGAAAGCTCATACCAAGAACTACCGTATTTTTTGCACCATAACACTCACTTTTTTCCTCCTAGAAAGTAAGGGAAAATGTCTGTGCGTGTTATGGAGCGAATGCCTGCGGGTGGCGGGGGGGATCTGCTGCAGTCGTGAGCAGAGGATCCATGGTTCCCCTTCCTTTCCTCCTCCATGGTTACAAAGCATGGATCCACATGGATCCTCAGGATTTTTGCATTGGGCTACTCCAAACTCACTGTCAGATCACATGTCTGTGGCCACAGCATGAACCACAAAAATCATATATCCACTATTTCGTTTAGAATATTTTTTTTCTTGTTTTCCTCCTCTAAAAACTACGTGTGTGTTATGGTCTGGTGTGTGTTATAGAGCGAAAAATACGGTAACTTAGTTGGTCTTTAAGGTGCTACTGGAAGGAATTTTTTTATTTTTGACTATGGCAGACTAACACGGCTACCTATCTGTAA
This sequence comes from Podarcis liolepis, assembly GCF_965112155.1. Lineage (NCBI taxonomy): Eukaryota > Metazoa > Chordata > Lepidosauria > Squamata > Lacertidae > Podarcis > Podarcis liolepis. The sequence continues at coordinate 44,671,847 of NC_139560.1, read as the reverse complement.
CAGGCCCTAGAAATGAATTTAGTTTAAAAGAGAACTAATATCAACTAGTATAGTGGTACCTCGGCTTAAGAACTTAATTTGTTCTGGAGGTCCGTTCATAACCTGAAACTGTTCTTAACCTGAAACACCACTTTAGCTAATGGGGCCTCCTGCTGCTGCCATGCTGCTGCTGCATGGTTTCTGTTCTCATCCTGAAGCAAAGTTCTTAACCCGAGGTACTATTTCTGGGTTAGTGGTGTCTGTAACCTGAAGCGTTTGTAACCCAAGGTATCACTGTAGTCTCTTTTAAGACACTGGGGGGGGGAGGAATTCCATATTATGCTGTGGTGATTGTTCAACAACCCACCCTCTCCTACAACTGCAAGCTGTTCTGCTGGTTCTCCTGACCCCTTGAGCCAATTCTGTGGGGCACACAGGGAAGAGAAGATGGAGAAAGCTGCACTGCACAAGTGGAAGGCCTGGCATAGGCTTCCGCTGACAGGACTCATTAGTTGAATCCTGCCCTGAGAAAGCAATACATGTATAGGATCTTAAGAAATACAAATAAAAACATAAAGCATTGCAATGAAAAGTTAAAAAGAAGAAGCAAAAAATAAAAAATCAGAAAAATTGAAGGTAACGCAGTAAACCATTTTGGGGTGCTTCTTGTTGCAAGACATTTAGATGAGTCTTAGAGACCCCGAAAAATCAACTTTCATTTGTCATTTTCCCTTAGGCAAGTTAAAAAAAAACAATTTTAAGGTCTTTCTAAAAGAAGCTCAACAACTTTCAGGGTGTCCTGGCTTCTTCTTTTTCCATGTAGGAAATACAAAATGTGTGCTTTTGCTGCGCTTACACACATCAAGGAACTGCTAAATACATCAAGAAGTTATTTCTGTGAAGGAAACACTAATTCTATGTTTTAGGTTGCATAGGTAAATCTGAAGATATGATGACGAGTTGTTAAGAGAACAAGGTATTCAGGCAAAAAGCAAGCCCAATTTTAATATGTTTTCAGCAACTGCTGTGTATTAAGCTCATAGTTATTCACATGAATAAGATATGCATATTACATTAATGATGAGCGGTGTAAATGTGAAAATTAAGAGTGGCCCTCCAGCACTGGACATTTCTAATGCAGCCCCAGAGTTCTAAACAAACTGGCCACCCTTGTGGAACACAGATTTACAACAGCTTCCTATCTCTCCCCACCCAAATACAAATCCCATTTTGCAAACCAGTTTGAGGGAAAGGGGGGGGGGGGACAGGACAAAAGGGTAGCAGATGCAAAAGCAAAGGGAGCCCATAAAGCAGTGAAGGGTAGGCCAACTGAAATAAACAGGACTTGGAGCATGCCTTGGAGGCAGCCAGCAAGGGGCTCTGGCAGCTCACCTCAGGGAGGGAGCTACGCAACTGAGAACAAGAAAAATTTGCCCCTGGCCTGTTCCTGATCAGACCAGATTTGACCCAGCTGACAGCAGCTACCAGGAAGGGACAAACAGCAGGAGCCCACTGAGCACAAACACGGGCCTAGCATATGAAAGGCTTAATACTCTGAGGCTTTGAATTGTATTTTCTGACATATCAGATTCCAAATATCCTGCTTGCTCCTATCTTGAGAGAGAACAGCCACATTCTGCACCTGTTTTCGCCTCTGGATCTATTTCAAGTGAAGCTCATTTAGAAGTACTTTGCAGTGGTGGGAATCTAGCACTAACAATTGCATAAATAACAGTGGTAGAGCCCCATGCTCAGAATTTGCTGGGTGCATGGCTTCTTTCCTTCCAACAGGCTCCGGAAACTGAGGTGACACAGGCATGGGGAGGAATGACAGTATATGCCCCTCACATCTGACCTGGGCTTCTAATGTTACCTTCACAGAGCAGGAAGGAGCACAGCTTAGCACCTCCCATGCTGCAAAGGACAATATGGGAAGGGTTAGACCTATGGGCAAATAAAGATATATGGTGGTATCAGAGAAGACTTATGGAAATGATCTTGGCTAATTAAGGTCCGTTAATTCCAGTGGGTGTACTCTGAGGAAAAGCTTCGTTGAGTACCACACACAGAAAACAGATATATATATATATATATATATATATATATATATATATATATATATATATAAACAACACACTGAGAGGCCCAACACTGAACAGGCTCAATCTTCTATTGAATTAAGGTGTGGTGACAGGAACCTCAAATATCAAATGGTACCTAAGTGAAAACAGCTGCCAAAGTAAGACTGAGAACACAGGTCATTTTGAGCTACAGTGGAAGTAGGTGTTACTCTTTTGATCTTCTTGAGCAAAAACTATGGAAGGAAATGCTACAGTTAACCACTGCTAAGTCTATGCAAGTCTGAAAACAGAGTTAGGCTACATACGGAGTGTTTCACAATTCCCGCTGCTACTTTAGACATGTGCTCATTAAAACAAGCTCTTGGTTGGGTTTTTTTTCCAGGGTTTGTTCTATTTCAGTCTGGACTTCAAACTCTTCGGGTAGTAGTATGCACACTGATAGCCCTTAGGGCTTTCTATATTCTGTAAGAGGTCTAGGACACTGTTGGCATTAAACAGTAGTCATAGTGCTGCTGGTGGTATGCTACTGGCTTTGCTATTTAGAGAGTGGAATGGCTGCTGAAAGCTTATACACTCCCTGACTTTTTATTCTTGTGAATACTTGGCTTTTGTTTCCTAACTGTCAACATATGCTTGTTTTCATGTCATCCTGTACTGCCCCATGGAGGGAACTAGTTTGTTTCTAAGTGTTCTGTTCCTGCTGTGGGATTCCACACACACCCCACCCTTTAGAACACAAGTTACAAGATGTGGGGCTTTTTTGGGGGGGGGTGTATATATATCATACCAATATTTGCATAGTAAACATAGTGAGGTAACATTGATGTGTTTGCAATGATAAACAATCACTATGCTTTTTTAAAAAAACTTCCTTTTTTATTGGAGCAGTTCCACAACTTTCAACCAGATGTAAGTATCATGAAATACATGGGGGGGGGGGGAGAGATGGTTGACAATATTCAGGCAATATTCTAGATATAGTAATACAGATGTACTGCATTTTATAGAATAATGCATTGTTACCATCAAAGGCTTAACTATGTACATTCCCAAAAAACTATATGTATATATGTAACACATACCTGTAATCTTCCAATGATATGCCAAAGAGTAAAGTTAAGAGAATTAGTGTGACATGATGGCTGCATCCTTTGTTACGTTCTATTCTATTCATAATTCAGTCTACAGTATGGTTAATGCCTGTACATGGAGGAGCCTTACTCTTATACCAGGTGACTGTGATAGCCTTTCCAAGCCAAAAAATTTGTAATTCCATTCCTCAAAATATATTCAGGTAAACTAGAAGTGGCAAAGTCTTCTGTTTTCAAGTGCAGGAGTGGCAGGAGAGGCCCAGGTGAGCATTCACATCCAATAAGAGGCTGCAGTCTGTTATCTTGTCCTGGACATGAAGTAAGCTCTTCCATGTGAGAACCAGAAAGGGCTGGCAGATAGGAGGCATTTGGTTCTATCAAACACTGAAATCCCTTCTTTAGAGGTTTCCATGTCTTCTTATGGTGCACAAGGAAGCTAAACAGTAGCTTCAGGGTGTGTGATTTTTGTCAGGACCAGAGTACATGCAAGTATTAACTACCTTCCATTTCCAACATGGACCCAATTGGGGCATCCCATAGCCACTATGTTTGATATCTTTAATCTTCCCTTCAGAGGCCAGTGTCCTGGTCTAGAGAATCCTGTCCCGGACCACCAAAATAGGTAAGGGGTGAGCCTGAGCATTAGGTATAAGCTGAGTCAGAAGTCTCAACTGACCGGTCCTAAGATACTAGCTTATCCCAATTTCACCAATTTTCTTTCTCTTCTTTGGCTTCTTAGAAGTAGCTTATTTTTTCTGAGTTTCTGGGCCTAACAAACCAGTTCATTATCTTAGCCAGGTATTGGCAGAAAGGCCTCCACAGAGTGTTCTGGATCCAACATCAGTATTGAGGTCATCAATACAGAGATATTTACAGTCACACTAGATAACAAAGGTGAGGTTATGTAGGGCAGTGTTAAAATTAGGCTACAAGGGATCACCATAGCACTGATAACTGCTCAATTTGCAGAAATGGATTACACCATCAATAACAATATGGACAGAACCAAGGTAGAGTTGTGTTGCCCATAAGCCCTTTTGGATGTTGGCCTAAGTATCCACTGCTGAAAGGTCACACAATCCCTTCATGAATCACTGAATTTAGCAGGGAGGGTCTTACAAACTGGGTCCTGACTCTCTTGAACAAAGCAGTGGTAAGATCAATCCTGAAGAAAGCCTCCTTGGACTCAAAAGATTGAAAGAACTACATGTCAGACATCAATATCCCTGACTTGGGTAAGGTTGAATTGAGTGGTTGCCATCCAACTATAAGTATGATTGGATAAACCTGATTCTCTGTACCCATTTTAATTTGCATTCCAGCCCAGATTTGGAACCGAAGCTGCCCCATTCACTCATGATGGATCACCTGTACTGATGGGAGGGAATGCAACTCTTTTTATTCTACTGGATCTCTCAGCAGTGTTTGGTTCCATTGGCCAGGATATTCTTCCAGATAAGCTCCCTTATTTTTTTTTTGGGGGGGGGACGACATCATTTTTCAGTGGTCCCACTCCTAGTTGGAGAGTAGCATCCAGAAAGTTCAATGTGGGGGCATTTATGACATATAGTCATAAATAGATCCATTCTATCTCCCATGTTGCTCAACATTTTATATGAAACCACTGAATAAAGTTATCAGAGGATATGGATTTGGAAATCATTGCTATGCTGATAACACCCAGCTTTGCGAGGTTTTCAACTGCACATCTAGTCTTTGGAAACAATAATGTACTGAATGAGTGTTGATAAATTAAACTCAGTCCTGATAAGACAGAGATACTGTTTGCATACAGAAGGTGGTGCTCATTCGATTATGAAAGAAACTATCCTCTCTTGAAAGAAGAGATGGAGAACCCAAGCTTTCAGATGTTGGAATTCCTACTTACATCAGTCCCAGTCAGAATGGCCAATGGTCAGGGATGATGAGTGCTATAGTCCAGCATCTGAATTGTTACTGTTTCTCCAGCCCTTTCTAAATATCAGGTGTGCTGTTGGGATTGCTAATAAATTTCCCTTTATCTACCCAAGTAGCCTCAGTGGTATGATAGAACTTCTTTTAGTTGACACCACAATTTTCCTGCACAGAGATATCTTATTCATGTCTTGGTAACCACAAAGTTGGATACTGCAATGTTCTTGTACATGGGGCTGCCTTTGAAGATAGTTCAGAAATCCTGAACGTGGAAGCAAGCTTGCTAACAGAGATCACATCTTGGCCTGTATTGAAGCAACTCCATTGGGCCCCATTAAATTTCCAAACCAAGGGCTAGTCTTAACCTTTAAAGCCCTGTGTGGCTTAAGACCCTGATATCTGTAGAACCACCTTCTCCTTTATCTGTCCACTGAGATTGTCATCTGACACTTTCTCCATGTGCCCTTGCTATCTAAAGTGTAGTGTGTAGCAGTGATTGGAGAACCTTTTTTGTACTGGTAGTCTCTCCTCAAGGAAGACTGCATGTAGCCCTCATTATTCCCATTTAGAAGCCAGGCAAAACCATTATAGTTTTACCAGGCCTCCTCCCCACCATGTGAATCAGCTATTGCTGTTTCAGTTTATTTGAATTTTCTGTATTAGTTTGTCTGCTTTATAGTAAATTGAACAATTTTATTTCTTAGAACTCAGTAACCTAGACTAGGGACATAAATTTATGTTAAAGGTACAGGATGTAACTCAAATAAACATATAAATGCCACTGTTGCAAGTGATTTTTGGAATCCCTGTCCAATGAACCAGCAGCAATAGGATGGGATTGCTACAAAATGTGTCCCTCCCAAGGCAGAGGAGGCAGTGGCCATGTCCATCACTGGGAGATGGTGGCGATGATGATCAGTTTATTATTTATATGCCGACCATCCAATTGGGTTGCCCCAGCCACTTGGGGCAGCTCGCCACAGTAAAACACTTTTGAGAAAGTGCCTATTATGCCACTGCTTCCCACTGAAGAATGGCAAAGGTACCCACTGGTGGGGAGTTAACAACAAAAGTAACACAAAACAAAACAATTATAAATATAAATGAAATGAAAAGTACTGGAGAAGAGAGGTGGATATTGAAGGGAGGAAATGGAAGAAAATTCATAGTTCAAATTTGTAGAGATGCTACCACTGTTGTCAAAACGGAAATGAGTATCAAGAGTGAGGTGTCCTACAAATCTTTGGGGAACAACACATTCTAGAAAGTTGCAAAATTTGCTCTGCACAGCCACAAAATCCATAAGCTCCCACACCTGGGCAGAAGAAATAAAGCCTCTTTAGTTTTGCAAACTCCCTCTGACCAAGCACCATTGCTAGGTATTAGAGAGGAGACAGGAAGTAGTGCTTCCTTCTAGTTCCTAAGCCCTTCCAGCACCTTCTAACAATGGCACCATGTTGGAAGGAAAGGGGTCCCTTTTGCTAAGGAAAAAAGAGGTGCCCAACCAAAAAATTATGAGGCAGGGAAGACTGACATCCACATTGGCATGCTGGTCTGGGCGGGATAGTTGAAACCTCTCCAGTACAATGATAGGGCTCAATAGGACCACCTACTGCTCAGCACACACCATATACAGTACAATACACTTCCAACTTATGCAAATTTAACATGTGCACATTCAGGTTTATGTGCGGCCAACCAGGTGGGGAAAATGTTGGCAATCTCACCCACCATTGCACCCAATGTGCTTTGACTAAGCGTGTTCTCCATAATAGAGAGCATGTGTTGCGGTGGGGGCCAAAAAGGCCATCCCACTGTTGTTGGGCAAATTGGCCACATGCTGTGATTGGGCAAGGAGTGTTGCTGGGGAGAATGTTATGTTGTGGGAGGGGTCAGATGTCTTAAATACAGGGCTCGCAGCCTGGGGCCTTCTCTTGGGCTGTGTGCACCGGATCACCCGCCCACCCTCCCTGAAAAGGGGGGGGGGGTTCGTTGTCCTCTGTCATGGGGTCTGTCTGCCTTGCGGCAGGGGCCTGGTAGGAATTTTGTCCATTTGGCTGATTGGCTGTTGCCATTTGGTTTTTGCCTACTGCGTAGCAAATCGTCACAACTTGTAAGGTTGGCGGTTAGGCATTGGTTCAAATTGGTTGGTGGAGGGGTAAGTGCCTACCCCTCCAATGGTGGTGCGGAAAGGGAATTCCGTTAAAAGAATCCAGGGGCTTGCCATTCTTTTCGTCCTTGTCCCTGGCATCGGACTTGGGCTGTGCAAGCCACCAGGAGCATGAGGGTGAGAAGTGAGGGACTGAGGCCCAGCTTCATTTTCTCCCCAAAATTGTTTCCCTCACTGGCTTCCGATGGAATCCGGAAGTCAGTTCTGTCCCTGGGCAAGGACAGATAGTCGGAACCAATGCCTAAGCAACCACTCACTTGTGTGTATTTAAATAAAGTTGTGGCCAAAATTGATGTGTGAAGTATGAGTTATTGGGGTGGCCTGGGGGACCTCGACGCACAATACACGATTTTAAGACGCCATCCCCAGAAAATAACCCCTGCATACATTGCAGTCTTACTGTATATAAAAGCCTGCCAAATTGTTTGGGAAGGGACCCACTGGAAATAGCTTTGTGGGTTGGATATGCCCCATAAACTGAGGGTTACCTTTGCTTTAAGTTCTTAGCCTCTGAGTATGTTAACCATAGATCTAACACCAGTAATTATTTATCTTTTATCCTTTCTATTAGTCTGAGGTACAGTGTCTGCAAATGTGAGGTTCTTGTCTAAATATAATGGCTAACAGCCACTAATACATCTATGCTCCTTGAATATGTCTAATTATTTTAAAAAGCCTATTTATCCATGTTCATAATATTTTTTGGCAAGAATCTGCTTTTTTCTGAATAGAATGTTGATGAATTGCTACAGACTGTCTTGGCACTGAATTAACATTATCATTCTCTTTGCTGAAATTATAATGTTTCCGACTGCTTAGAACTCCCAGCTTCTAAACATGTAATGTGTAACACCCTGTATTTATACAATAACCTTTGTTTACTTTTATCCCTAAATAGTTTCCAAATAAGAATCAATTTGTATATCACATTGGTGACAATGCTTTTATTTTCATTAATAAAATATGTACGTAGATGATAACTAAAATCACTGAATTAAAGCTATCATGCGGTAGTGAAATTGCTTTCTTCTAAGTTTGTGCTTGGACTTTATAAAGACAGCTTCCCAGCCAGAAAATATCTTTATTTCCTATTTCTGAGGACCAATGGCTTCTTTCCAATGACCTTCTCCCCTTGTCATTCACCACATTTCTTTGCAGAATGGCTTCATCCTTAAGAATTAAAAGATTCACAGGGCAGTTCATCACTTTTACCTGTGAACAGGTTGGTTCTAGTGGCATTGTAAGTTGTGGCAGTTCCTGCAACAGAGTTGTTTTGGGAAATGTGTGTAATAAGGATAAGATACATCTTTTTAAAGTCCATAAGAGATGATTTTTAAAGTCCTGTGGACCATTACTCAAGTGAAGTTACTATATGCACTGACAAATGAAAATCCAGATTTTAAGTCTATTCTAATTTGTACAATCTGATTTATGAATGATTTGGAAACATTTAGGACTAGAAAAAGTATGCACAGCTCCACTCTTTCTTTTTCTAAAAAAGATCTCCGGACACACAGCACTGAAAAAAGATTAAGCCATATTCTATTCCAAAGACGCTGAATTAATTGAACAAATGAAAAACAGCTTTGTTGTCAAGATTATGATGTTCTTGGACAACCTGCTTTGTGCATCTTTCAGATGAAACTACCAAGAAAATATCACCCACTTCCAGTGCAATTACAGCTAACTACAATGAACCGTAGCACAGAGTTGTGCAATAAAGAAAGATGTCACAGTACAGGTGACATTTATCTATCTATTTATACTGCTCTTTATCAAAAGATCAAAATACCAGTACTATGGTGCCTTGTAGACAAGAGGAATTTCAGCAGGGTTTGCACCCAGGCTTCCTCCATGGGGGAACAGGCATTATGAGGGACATTGAAAGTGCAGAACGCTCTCTGAAAACAGGGAGTGGTTGGAATATTCCTATGGGTATGCGTGGTCCTGCCACCATCCTTCCTTTTAGGACTATTTCCCCTCATTGTGGATACCCAGAGATCTCAGGGTGCTCCGCAACACAAAATCACAATACAAAAACACAAAATACATGATAAAAATACAAACAAAAACAAACTTATGCGGATTTACAGAAGTCATCCCAGTTTCTGATTTGATCCTGGAATGTCCTGTGTTTCCTTAAAGGTAAGGTAAAGGTACCCCTGCCCGTACGGGCCAGTCGTGACTGACTCTAGGGTTTGCGCACTCATCTCGCTCTAGAGGCCGAGAGCCGGCGCTGTCCAAAGACACTTCCGGGTCATGTGGCCAGCGTGACGAAGCTGCACTGGTGAGCCAGCACCAGCGCCGCACACGGAAACGCCGTTTACTAGGTAAGCGGTCCCTATTTATCTACTTGCACTTAGGGGTGCTTTCGAACTGCTAGGTGGGCAGGAGCTGGGACCGAACGGCGGGAGCTCACCCCGCCGCGGGGATTCGAACCACCGACCTTATGATCAGCAAGTCCTAGGCACTGAGGTTTTACCCACAGCACCACCCTGTGTTTCCTTAGGATGTCCCTATTTTCATGGGAGAAATGTTGGAGGGTATATGTGGAGTTATACAACCCTCGAGCCAAGGAGATAGGTAACTATGCAACCTTTAGAAGACATCTGAAGGCAGGCCTGTATAGGGAAGTTTTTCAATGTTTAATGTTTTATTATGTTGGAAGCCACTCAGAGTGGCTGGGGCAACCTAGTCAGATGGGTGGAATATAAATAATAAAATTGTTGTTGTTGTTGCTGCTGCTGCTGCTGTTGTTATCGCTATTGAATAGGATGTTCCCTATTTTCATCAGAGAAATAAATGTTGGGAGGTATGCCTATAATCCCCTGAAGAGTTCAACAGGAGAAAAGAAGGAGATGAATGAGGGACATGTATCTAAAAAGGCCTAGTGAGCTGTAATTCAGCAGATTCAAATGCTATACAGGGTTGGGGGCGACAGGGTGTGGAGTTGCTGGCCAAAGTCTGGGGACAGGGAGTGATGTTGTTTGCTGGAATGTGGATGAAGGATGTGTTTGGGTTTTGTTTTTCCTCCTCCACCTCCTCCTCCTCATGGGCCCCTAATATAAGGTTACCAGACGTCCCCGTTTCCTGGGGACAGTCCCCGGATTTACAAACCAGTCCCCATACAAAATCCACTGAAATTAAAAAGTGTCCCCGGATTCATTGAAAAAAAATCTGGTAACCTTACCCTAATACTGATTTACTCTCATTAGCCTTGCTCTCCACCATATTTGAATTCTCTGGATCAACTTCCCCCACCTTTTCACTGCTGCTGCTGCTGCTGTTGTTGCTGTAAAGGAGTTATACCTCAAGTAATCACCAGTAAAAATAAAAGCTGGAAAGCAATATTGTTGAGTATCTGGTTTTTTATTTTTCCATTTCCATTTACAATTGCCAAACTGTCCTCTCTGCTTTTTATGTAAAACTGCAGATGTCTTCTTATTAATCAGGATCCTAATAGATTCCAGATGAATAAACAACTTTGGAACTATAGCACGTTCTACTCTTTTTTAACCCAGGATTTATTAGAGGAACTTGTTCCAAAAATCTCCTAACTTAAAAAAGATGGTTTATTGTTCCTTGCTTCTACAGCAGGGGCCTAATAAATGCACTGAAACTATGTCTTTGTCCACTTGCAACACAAAATTCAAGGAGATTTCCAGCCCTGCCGTGTAACTTTATCCAAGTTCTTTGAAATCCCAAATAGCTTCCTCAGACTTGGTCTTTAGCATGCTGGAAACATCAAAGACTATCAATTTGGGTACAATATATTAGTGAAAACACTATGGTAACTTTGCCCCCATGATCCTTTGCAACACATGCACTTAATATTCATCTGTGTCATCCAAGCACTAACTAAAATACAAAGATATTACTTTAAAGAGCAGTTTGGTGCACACAGCACAGAGTGTTTTTCCTTAGCTTTGCTCCACATAAAAATTAGAATAATTTAGGAGAATCTACATCCTAGCATCATTTTAATTAATGCATAACTGGGCTTTTATGGGGCTAATATTTTTCAGGAAGTTTAGCCTGCAATGAAACCACAATTTCAACATTAAATTATCCACAGCAATCATTCTCTTTCATAGTTTAAGTTGCGCTCTTTTAGAAAAGAAGGAAAAATGGTTCTCTTCGTGCAATAAACAAACAAACATGGGGAAATGAGGAAATAATGATACGGTCCAAAAGTATACATTATCACAATGCATAGCTAATAGCTTATTTATTTCACAGCACAGACATGCCTTCTTACAGTCCCCAATTCGCAAATGCGTTTACTGATGCTAGACTCCTATGGCTGGTTCTAAATATAGGACTTTTATGTGCACAGAAATATAGGGGGGGGAGAAGTCTAAAGGTTACAGTAATAACACGGCAAAGTCATTTTGAATTAAATAATGAAAAGAGTGCAGGCTTGGGGGTACTGAGGAAATAAGGTAGCTAAATGGTGCCAAGTAACATTAGCTACAGCAAGTCAGACTAACCTTTTTTATCTGTTTCACAAACATACATATCTATAAAAAACATTTTACCCATCCTTTTAAGATTCCAATTTGGTAAATAACTGCCTATGAAAGTGATGGGTTTCGTATTTTCTGACACAATGAAATAGTTTCCCTTGCTGAGTTTTTGGCACAATTTTTAACCTTCACATTAACTGAAGTATTATTTACAAGTTGCATAGACATAACAGCTCACAGTTGGAGAAAAGAACTGCCTAATAAATCCCAGTAATGAATGGAATGGAATCCAATAAAGTCAAGATAATTCTCATGCAAAGTCTTTAACAGGCAAGAGCAATCCTTATCTGCCACCCCTCTTTTTCTACCGGACAGATATAACCTAGTCCATGCATCACAGTCAAACTATGTTTTGGGTTTGCATATTTCCCCTTCTGTCCATGTGCTTCCTCATTATCTGGTTCACAGTTTCCATAATTTGCTATGGGATCCAAATTGGGCAAACAATGGTTACTGCAAACGACAATTAGCCACAAAATCAGAACCGGAAAGACTCTTCAAACCATGGTTTCAAACAATTCTGGATGGAATCAATGGCTTTCCTGATGCAGACACCACAGAGCACTATGTTTTACCACAAATCAGAATGTGTACATGGGAAGAGGGGAGAACTGAAGGGAGGAAGAAGGAACTGAATGAGGAAGAGTGTCCATTTCCAGAAACTAATACTATGTGAGTTGTGGCAGTATAACTACACGATATAGTTTGCATGGAACTTACTTTATCAAATGGATGACTCTATCCCCGCCTTCCTGGTTACTGTTAAGTAGAAGTAAGGGGTGATTTCACACCTCCCTAATTTGAGGGAGTCCGCGTTTTCAAATTTGCTTTAAGCTAGTCCTCAGTGTTAAAGCTTAAAAGCTCTTTTCTGATTCTGTACAGATTATGTGCGTAACGTATAGACTACAGCATGATGTTGAACTATCGAAAGATATCAATCAAAATTCAAGTGTATTGTGCATGAATGTAATACTGAGATAGAACTTAGGGATGGAATATAAGCCCAGTGGTAAATACTTCTGTTCCCCGCAGAGAAATTTCACAGCTGGGATTTAGAGGAATTCTTATTCTACAAACTTTTAACTACTATATTCCCCCAATGGTGACAAAATGGTGCTAACAGCAGAAACACGAAATCAAATCCTCCTCAGCTGGTGACTTTCAACTACCGAGTCAGGGCTTCCCAACTTCCTCTGCTTCCAGTTTTCACACTACAACTAAAACTATATATTTATCAGGGTGTTTTGATTTTTTCCAGTGAGCCTTTTGTCTGGAAAACAGGAAATCCACAGAAATCCACTGTTATTACTAGTATATAACGCCAAGAGAATGTGTCTGTATACTGTGCTAAAAGAATTAAAAGACTCATCACTAAGAAGAGCCAAGCAATGTGCAAATATTTACTCGACAGAAATTAGTTATTGTTCTGCTAGTCATGGGGAGGAGCAAGGGATTACGCAAACTCTGATCCCTTCCCAGGACCAGTGCTGGTCCTCTTCAGCTTCATCTAGTTTCTAAAATCCCACCTACATTTCAAGTCTGTCTGCTAGCTTTAAGGACCAGAAGAACACCAAGAAAAACCTGTTGGCTAGGACTGATGAAAGTTGTAGTCCAAAACATCTGCAGGGCACCAAGTATGGGGAGGCTGGGCTACAAACAGATTTGTTTCAAAAATGAAAGCCAAGGTTCTTCCATTTTTAAAAATTCTGTGGCAAAGGAGAAAGACTTCAGTCTTGCAAGATCTACGTGGTGGTTTTACTGGCGGCACAAGGTCCACCCATCAGAACCAGGTGCAGAATGATAAAAATTTTAAAAAGATATGGCTGGTGTGGAGCCAATGATCTATTATGTCTACCTACCTACACTGTGAGTGTAGTGCATTGGGATGATCTGTGTTTACAAGCACAAATCTTTATCTGAGTTACTGCAGATGAGGTATTCCAGCATTCTAAGACTGGGCCAACATATATGGACAAAGAGTCAGTCAAAGGCAATCACTTGCTATTAGTATTTCACAGGCAAACAACATTTAGGCTGAGAGATAAAGAATTAGCACAAGATCAGCCACAGGATATCTAATATTTTAAGGAAGTTGTGTCAACACTCTTCAACATATAGTGCCATTGTCCCAGCTGGGAAATACTGAGGTTCTGAGATTCATGCTAAGGTAAGTAACTGTCCACAAGTCTGCAGTCTTTTTGTTGTTGCTATTGTTAAAAACTGGAAGAAATAAACACTTACTGGTGTCTTGCAAACTGCCCAGAAATCTTACTAGCAGAGCCTGATCCACCTTCCATAAACCTTGATGCAAAAATGCTTAATGCAAGGTGCCCTCCTGCCTTCATCCAACATTAAGAGTTATAAAGCATCTTCATGTTTTCCTCACTTTTCCTATCTTTTCTGTTCCTTCCTCTTTCCTGCCCTTCTAATCCCAGACCCTTCTCCCAAGGATACATAATGGAGAAGTGGCTTACATAAGGGACGACATCAAACACAATGAAAGCCCCATGTAAATATTATGCAAATGTGTTACAAATTACACCTGCAGAGCAAATTTATTGCTTTCCTTAAAGGCTATAAAATAAGGGATTTGTCCTGTATACATTTTAATGCACTTCAAAACATATATTAAATTGCCTACTTCTGTTAGACAGACCATTCAAACTTTTAAGTGCAAAGTAAATACCAAGTGCTATGTTAGTAATAATACACAGCCCTAGCATAAAGCTTTTTGTGCTTTCTACCTCCAGTGGGGTCCAGGAACACATAATTGCTGCTTTCCCCCTAGTTATCTAATCATTACACTGAATGGAAGCCTGTTCGCTATTACTTCACATTTCATAATTATAATTGTAAGAACTGCTTTTGGTGTTCCAGAAACTACTGTGGATCTTAGTAGTTGATTGTGCCTCTTTAAATTCCATATTTTTATGCGTACTACAAAAACCAAAATGAATTTTATTTATGCATAGTTCTATATAAAACTACATTCACATGTAAGCACAAACATATTATATATCAACATAGTACATATAAAGCACCTATACACCTCACTTCTTCGTCTTACCAGAATTTAATTATCGGAAACAGTGCAAGTTTATTACCTTTTTAAATTATCCTGCCTTGTTGTACCTATAAACAAGAAACCAATACTCTATTTCTTAATGTTTGCCATTAATTTCCTCTCTCAAATGAATGAATTACTGGAGGATATCTGTTTCCTTGCCAAGGGGGCGGGGCGGGGAAGACTTAATGCCACCTCAAAATATAAGAATCCCCAAAATGAAAACATGTGCTGCTTCTTTCTTCATAACAGAAAAACATTTGATGCTAGAACTGTCATCAAAAAATACGCTTTTTGCAAAATTGAAGGTTGCTAAGAAATACCACTTTTAAAAGAAAGTGCAGGATATTTTCAAATGCTACAGTTGGTCAATGATGTGTCAAAACTGGGAGGGAAAACAGTTTTCTGTATTCATTTATCTTTACTTTTAATTAGCAAATGAAAAGGGAGGAGAAACGTTATAGGAATGGGGGGGGACACATTTTTAAAAGACCGATGGTGTGTGTGTTGCAACTTCCAAGCAAACTACTGCAGGTGAGCATAGGGTTAGATTCCTGGTTACCTGTGACAGACCTCTATCCATGGGACATTCTTCTGGAGGAAGCATGATAAACAAAATAGACAGGGGAACTAATTTTCGCCAATTCCCTTTCCTCCCCAGCCCCCTGTGCCCTTTGAATAGCAACTTCCAAAGGGTGGGGGCCACTCCAGAACAGTGTGGAAGATAGTACTAGATTGATGGGGTACTTAGTGAAAATCTCCTCCCTGTCTCTTCTCAGACAGAAGCCTCTCTGCTTTCCTTTCCACAGCTATAAGGCAGTCTTCTCACAGAAGTGCAAGACAGCATGACATCAGGGTCAGGTTATTGGCAAGATGCATGCTCAATTGCATTCCAGTATAAATGCACCACACATCTCTGATCCATAAAAGTAAGGCCTGATTCAGGTATTCTTCCACCACATAGTTGCTACTGAAAATGACATCTATATGGTGGGGGCTGCATGCAGATGCAAGAAGTCTCGCAGCTGCATGCAAGTTAGGGACGCTCATTTGACATCTATACAAAACCACGTCTTTGGCCCAATCCTGTGGGATCCTCTCCCAACAGAGATCCAGCTGTCTAGATTACTGACCACAGTTTGGGAACTCCGAAGCTAGAAGGTAAGAATTGGGGAAACACTGTGGTTCAGACTAACCCTTTCCTCTCCATTATGTCCTATTCACTAGACTGAAAGTATATTATGGGGTAAAGGGACGATAATAAGAGGTTGAGACCATGGGAGATCCAGGCAAGCAGGGCTTTCCTTGTTTTAATGTGGGCAGAATGTACCGACAGAACTCCCCTAATGCTGAAATGAAAGAACCATAGGAACTTCTGGTTGTGCATCAGGGCCCTATGAACTTTTGGACTGGCCTACATGCCTGAAGACTACCCAAAAGCTTTCATAATCCTGTGGGTAAGTTCTTTCATGCAATAAATGAGTAGAGACATATTGAAGGAAATTCCCCAGGAGCTAGTGCTGTAAGCACCAAAAAGAGACTCTCTCTGTGTGTGTGTGTGTGTGTGTGTGTGTCTTGTGTGTGTGTGGTTTGATCTGCAGAAGTACTGAATAAGTCAATGGTATCCAAAACTAAACAAAAAACTAGTCAGACAATTTGAATAATATTTCAACATTTGAAGTTTTGCACAAGGTTTAACCATTCATGCCTTTTGACATAGTTAGAAGGCTAAAGAGGGTTTTAAAAAAAGATACACACACATTTAAAAAATACCTTTTTATCTTTGGTCCAAGGTGTATCTTGCAATCAAGACAACCACAAAAGCACTACACCAAATACCTACCCTCTTAAATTAATGGGGCAACCAGCACAGTCAGATTAGAATTTAGATTTAGTGAGAGGGAGGCAATCTCAGTAAATATTTAAGACATTGGTTGATAACCATTTAAGAAACTGTTCATTCAATATTAATGTACTTCTAGAGGGAGAGGCATGCACGTCCACAGCACCATACACGTACTAACTGCTTCCTTCAAAGACACACACACACACACACACACACACACACACACACACCACAACACAAAGAGAGAGAGAGAGAGAGAGAGAGAGAGAGAGAGAGAGAGAATTTTCAAGCCTTCTGCATGTCAGCTAAAAATGCATCACTTTTACATTTGCAAGAAATTGCTTGCACAGTGGGTCTATGGATTTGTCATAATACCTACAAGGCCCAAGTTGAGAATACATGAGGGTTTACAGAGCTGGACTCGTAAAGGCTGCCAGTGCTCTGGACTTGGAAAGAAGCCTCTGAGGGTGATGTGCTTGCTGCTATGCCCTTCTGCTCGACACACACGTGCAAACATGCAGTGATCCATAAAGACAGAGTGAGTCAAATGAAAGAAAGGTGATGAGTTGACAGCATCAGCTAAAGGATGTCCAGAGAAGCTACGACTGAATGGTGGGGATGTTAAGGTCTGGCACTTATCCACAGACTCCAAACTAGAAAGGGTGGGGGCAGGTTAGAATCAAGCTCTCTGTATATCTTTCAGTCTGATCTGATAAATTTTCTCCTCTGCATTTTAACCCTTATATCACTCTAGAATCCTGACATGTAGAACTTAAACCTTCCTTCTTACAAAATGCATGCTTTCCACTCTGCCGGTTGCCAACCAGCCAGTGAACACAAACACATAAACACCCACAAACTCTTCCTCCACTCCACATTCAGACGAGAGGAAAAAAAAAACTAATTTAAAGTATATCAAACAAAACACATTTTGATAATGTATAAAGATAATACCCAGTGGATTCCTGAAAGATACATGAAATTAATCCCTCTTCTGAAGGCCTTGATGCGAGCTTTACACTCTTGGGGTGAATTTAAAATCCCACAAAAGCCCATGATTTATTTCCTTCCAGAATAACAGCAGCAAACACAGATAATTTTAAGCAATGCAAAACATCTCTTTAAAATTGCTCGGATTGGAAACAGAGGGTGAAAGAACAGGAATTAGGAATTTCTGAGCACTTATTTTCTCCCTGTCATAACTTTGACATGACTTGCACTGTCTGTCCCCAAGCCTGAAGGTTCTAATTTTGACCCCCAGCTATTCTCTGTTTACAATACTTCAGGGGTAGGGAACCTCCGGACCACAGGCCAATCTTGGCCCATGAGGCCATTTCCCCAAATCACATGCTGGTGGGTGGTGTTCAATTCTGCAGTGGCTGCACCCTGCAGTTCAGTTGTTCGATACAGCCAAAGCAGCAAGATAACCTCCCATTGATGAGATGGTGAATGCAGGGTGCTGCTGCTGCAGATCCTGCTCAGAACCCAAGAGAGAACAGAACTGAAGTCTCTGCTCATCAGCTGAATTGACATCCAAAAGCATCTGGAGAGCCACTGGTTCTCCACCCCTGTAGTACAGTGATGTTTCCACACTGGGAACTATTTAGAGTGGAGTATGCATCAGGTGCTAAAAGACCAGGTAGAGGTACATCTTCAGAATACAGTTGTACCTTGGAAGTCGAACAGAATCCATTCCAGAAGTCCATTCGACTTCCAAAATGTTTGGATACCAAGGCGTGGCTCCTGCAGCCAATCAGAAGCCACGGAAGCCACATCGGACGCTCGGGTTCCAAAGGACGTTCACGAACTGGAACACTCCAAGGTATGACTGTACAACAAAAACAATGAAGGCACCAGACACAGCTCTGTAAGAAGGAAATTTCACAGCTGCCACAGAGAATGCCTTCTCTCAAGGAACCACTACCATGACCTGGCCTGAACATCTTCAAAAGTGCCTTACAAAATTACATCTTCCAAAGATGCCATAGCAATTATCTCCCAGACACAATGGTGGTGGTGAAGTGAGCTTTCTTCACTGCCACTGCCTTCATATGTGCTTTCACCCCTCTGGTGAGGCTCTTACTGACATTTATGCCCCCTGTTTTCTAGCAGTCAGTCTTCCTGGTTCATCGCACACAAGTCAGTGCACCCTCTGGACCCTGACAGCAAGGGCCCCTAGGAGCAATCGTGTCAATGGCTCTATGCACCTCACCATTTCATAGCAGGACAAGAGTCTCAACAGGAGTGCCTGCCATGGCAGCTGGAAAATCCTCCTGGACATTCGGAAATCCGTCAGATTCCGCAAGTCGCCATGCATGGCCTATCTCAATTCAACTTCCACTACAGAGTGGAGTAGCTGTGTTCAACCCAAATCACACCAGTCTGGACCAGACCACCCAATCAAAGGAGTATTATCAATGAAAAATAATAGATTAAGGACACACCCAGACACACCAGTAAAGCCAACAAGATAGTGAAACAGCCCTATGTCTGTCATGGAGACCATGAAATCCTGAGCTGACCCGTCTGAAGCAGCTTCAGTGTGGACATTGAAGGTGTTTTCCAGACTACCTCCACTAGCTAGGTCAGGGAGGTTGCAGTGCAGTGGATGATACACTAAGAATATCTCTGTTCACAGGTCCAACACCACAAGCAATCCCTCAACCCCAGACATAACATGGATTGGTGTCCTGCCAAGGGAAACTAAATTTTCAGGGGATCATGACCCTGCCTCCCCACCTTCCTCAACCTCAAACGATGTTGTGCTGTGTATCAAGGCAAACACAGCTGGGTTAGCATAAAGTCACCCAGCTCATACATACACACTATAGAGTGAAACCAGACCTTATAATTATTATACATT
Source organism: Podarcis liolepis (assembly GCF_965112155.1). Classification (NCBI taxonomy): domain Eukaryota; kingdom Metazoa; phylum Chordata; class Lepidosauria; order Squamata; family Lacertidae; genus Podarcis; species Podarcis liolepis. The sequence goes on along the minus strand of NC_139560.1, from coordinate 44,652,313 downwards.
CATATATACATTTGGATATGATCGTACACCTTTGGAAGAAGGCAAAGTTTCCTAAGCATTCGGCCTCTCCCTGGGCAAAAAGCATCTTTGTATAGAGGGTTTAATAAGCCTGAGCATATCATCACATTTGCCACTTCTTAAGAAAAGTACCATTATAATATGTCTGAAATCAGTTTGCTTGCTTGCTTGTCACACATGGGATACTGGCAAAAAGCTTTAACAGAGCCGTTGCTGAAAATACTCAATAGGAATTTATGGCTCATTTCTACTATTTTAAAATGTCATCACCGTTCAGTGTAATACTGGAATGACTTCCACACCTGAGGATTGTGATGTTACAGAGTGCAGAATCTTAATTGGAATATATCCATCCAAACTAATTTTTGATAGGCTATTCATGTCCATTCATTCATCTCCTACACAGAGATATGAAAAATGCAGCTTCCTTGCTTCTACATAACAGCAGTTAAGTCAGTAATGTATCACCAGATAATAGGAACGGTCCACAGCAAAAATTAAACTAGTGTAAACAAGGCCAGTAAAGACTAAAAAGGACATGAAAAGCCCCATTTCACACCAGGTATCTTCTTCAGTTATTTCACGGCACTTAAATTTGAGTACTTTGTCATGATACCTATATTCTTATATTTATGATTAAATGGGCAGATAAGCATCCCCTGGAAGGGACACCTGAGAAAGTAACAAAGAAAATCAAACACCTGTAATTTCCCCCACGCCCACCCCTTTTTTAATGACAGGTCTATTTAGCATCAATGTGGAAGAGCTCCATGACTCAAGCTATGAAAGCAGAAACATGTGATCAAGTCCCATTTATCTCAATGGGATGTACTCAAGAGTAAACACATTTATAATCACAGCCTAAGTCCCTGGTATGAGCTTTCGTGTGCATGCACACTTCTTCACACTTTTCGTGCATGCACACGAAAGCTCATACCAAGAACTAACTTAGTTGGTCTTTAAGGTGCCACTGGAAGGAATTTTTTATTTTGACTATGGCAGACCAACACGGCTACCTATCTACTACTGGAGCCTAAGTCCCGTTAGGAGTAAGGCAGATAACATTATCAGCATACTACACCTGTTGTACACAGACGAAACCCCTCAGCTTAATTTACTGACCAAAAACCCCAGTTGCAGTTCTGCTGAAATGAAACAGTTTGTTGCAATTTTATCACCTAATTGAGAGGCCACCATGTGGCAGTATTCCAAGACCTTTGTTTATGCTGTTTATCATCTTCCACTATCATGTCTCAGCGTTACTGGCCAAAATTAGAACTGTATATGTATATGTGTAAATAGACAGATAGTAATGAGAGCATCAAAAAGCACTTCAGACTAATTCATTCTGGATCCTGGATTTAAAATTCTTGTACACTTAGTCACTTTAACACACACACACACACAATATCGGTATCAATATCCATGTACAGACTTAAAAGTGGATTATTTCTTACCTTTTCTATCTCTCCAAATCTTACATCTGTTCTTTTTTCAAAGTGTTTGCAATCATCAAACAAATCATGCAGTGATTCATTTATCAGTGTGAATAATCCCAACGTTATGATGTACTAGAAGTTACAGACAAAACTATGTGGGTCAATTTTTTCTGGATTCTTCTCTACAGTGCTTTTCGTCACTATTATTGAGGGTAACAGCAGCTGGATAATGCTGGTCACATAACAACAAGGTGCTGTGCCAAACTAGTCCACACACCAGTACATTACTGCTGAATCATCAAATGCCCGTAGCCACAGTGCAGGCTATCCAGCTGCCTCCAGCATATCTAGGAAGTGATCTGCAAGTTATCCTCTCATAGTTGCTCACAGTACATTTCACCTTCCTCCCTCAAAATCCTCCAGTAGGTGCCTGCAGCAACCTGCATGCAAGGGTTCCATGAGTCATCAATCTGATACCATTTATAGTTGTTTTGAGGGGTCTATGGAAGCGGTACTATTCTAAGGCACATCTGGGAAGTGGGGGCACACTGAACAGAAAGAGGAAAAATGACTCTTGAGGAAAAGACAAACAGAAAGCCTGCCAGGCTAACTTTTAGGACTTCTTTTTGCACATGAGTGGTGCTGTGGGTTAAACCACAAAGCCTAGGGCTTGCCGATCAGAAGGTCAGTAGTTCGAATCCCCGCAACGGGGTGAGCTCCCTGCTCCTGCCAACCTAGCAGTTCGAAAGCACGTCAAAGTACAAGTAGATAAATAGGTACCACTCCAGCGGGAAGGTAAATGGTGTTTCCGTGCGCTGTTTTGTTTCGCCAGAAGCGGTTTAGTCATGCTGGCCACATGACCCGGAAGCTGTATGCCAGCTCCCTTGGCCAATAAAGCAAGATGAGCGCCGCAACCCCAGAGTCGTCCGCGACTGTACCTAATGGTCAGGGGTCCCTTTAACCTTTACCTTTAGAAAGGAAAAGGGTGAAGTAGCTGCACTGTACTTTACTGTAGCCTCCTTTGCTTATCTGCTCTATTGGAGTGACAAGGCTGTGGCAGCGTGATAGAAAGTTATCAACACATGGTTATTGTACTGCTTCTGAAGCTCTGCATTTGTAAAACTGAGTTAGTGAGAACAGAAACCAGCCTTAAGGCTCCTCCCACCAGCAATATCCCTAGGGGTGCATGTGGCCAGGGACAAATCACCTTGTGGGCTCCCTCATTGCCTTCACCACCACTGTGGCCTCTGCCACTGCTCCTGCTCTACATGGTGGCAATGGTCTCTGTGCCTAATAATTCCGGTGATTCTGCATGCTACAGCTCTGCACAGGTATGATCTGAAAGCACTGCTGCTTGCTTTAATTAACTTTTAAAAAACAACCCATTAAATACTCTGGCTTCAGTATTTCTTCAGCAGCAATGGCATTCATGCTTGCCAGGGTAGCATTTTGCACAAATTCTTTATAAAGACAGGTGGGCGGGACAAAGGAGGTTTTTGAATCAGCTGTACTTGATATATAGGGACATAAACAAAGGGTCAAAATCATCTGTCATAACAAAAAAACACAAACAGATTTTACATGGGTTTTATTATGTCATATTCCCATGTGAACACGTTTGATGGACATGAGTAGGCGCATGAGAACATAAACTGAAATGGCTTCAAATAGAAATTTTCTATCCTTGGATTATGAAAAGTAGAGCTTATACACTGTTATACAAGAAAATTCTGTCCCAGCATTCAGATGACAAGCCGCTTGAGCTATACATTCGTGGTTTATAATGCCACCCGAACTCTCTATGGAATTATATATAGAATAAATGAGAGGCTATAATACATGCCGTAAGTACCTAATATAGCCTTATAAATTATAGGCTTTTACTGCCTTGCAGTTTACAATGTAATGCCTCACACAGACACGTGCAGGCATGCACAGCGATGATACAATATCCTGATACAAGACACAGTATCATTCTTAAGCGCCAAGAAAATCCTGTATTGTGGCAAAACAAAACAAAACAAACACTTCAAGGCATAAACAGATTTTGAAGACAAAAAGTGAGACAAAGTATAAAGAAAGACAGGAAATGGCAGATTTGGACTAAACTGGAAAAGCAAGCGTTTGGCTGCAGGGGCGACATCCTGCTCTCCGCTGCCACCTGGGAGATTCTATGCTGGAATCTTTACTCCAGGGACAGGGCAAAGGGTGCCTCACATCATTGAGCATCATTCTCTCTAGCAGATTAAGGAGCAGCACTGATGGGCTTCACTGGGATTCCTAGCCACATCTCAACATGTGGAAGGATGGTGCTGCAATGCTGGCATTCTGACAGCTAAAAGTAAATAAAGTGGATATCAACGAAAGGTGAGGAGCCCCTGATATATAATAGAGGGTTTTTCCCCCACTCAAACCTGGATAAACGTAAGATAAAACATACTTTTGTTTTAAAAGTTCATCTCCACTAATTTCAGCAGAACTAAGTTCCAGCTAAATGTGCTTGGGCGCATAGGCTGTGCGCACCGCTCATTCTGCTTGTCAAACTCCTGCCATTAACCACATTAACCCCCTCAGGCTTCCCCTTCCCACTCCATGCAACTACAAAGATTGCTTTTCATTTCCCCAACCCCATTTCTGAAGCCACTCCTTTCTTTTATTCTGCAGCTCCACTTTGCATCCCAGTTTCCACCTCATGCAGCTTCCCAACTCCTTTGGGGGGAAGCCCCCTTGCACCCCCCCCCCAGATGTTGAGTTGTTGTTGGTATCCGTCTGTCAAGAGAGACAGTCTGGGACACAAGCCTGGGCAGAGAAATACGTTTGGCACCAGTTTGGCTGGAAGAGTTGCCAGAAGGAGGCGTACAAGGTGCCATCCAACCGCCTTAGGGACTCCACTCCAAATTTGTGTAGGATTTACTCCTTTGCCTTTTCTTCTCCAATAATAGTAATAGTAATAGTAATAATAATAATAAAAATATTTATACTCCGCCCTCCCCAGCCAAAACCGGGCTCAGAGAGGCTAACATCAGACATATAACATATTAACATAAAATCAAGCAATCAACTAAAATACATCCTAAAATCAAATCAGGGTCAAAGTGAAATCCAATCAGATGGCAACCTGCAGATTAGGGATGGGGACATGAAATGCTCACCAGGCCTAACTGTTTATACTGATCTTATATGAGCCTGTGAGGAAAATTTAGGGGGCAGCAGAGCTTTAGGGCCAGTCTACATTTTCCTAGATGGGTTACCTTCCCAGGGTGATGAGTCCCATCTGCCTCTCATTTCCCTCTACAGCAAACAGGGAAGGAGAGACACTGACTGGCAGTTTTAAACAACAGCAGAGGTTTGAGTACAGCAAGCAGAGGGAGACAGTGAGAGGAAAATGACAGATTTAAACAACAGCAGATGTTTAAATAGAACAAGTCAGAGTGGAGACAATGAGGGGGAAAGTGGCAGTTTAGAACAAGGTTTCAGTACAGCAAAAAGGAGTTAGGAAAGGCTCTGTTCTGTTAACTTTTTGGTGCTAGGTTTTGTGTCATCTCTGTTTCTCTTTGTTAATTAAACAAAAATCAACAACCCTCCCTTCTCAATCTATTCAGACCCCTGTCACTACTTTCCAGTCTCAGTGTCATTCCATTCTAGCTCCCAGGCCACGGCCACTGCTACTGTGCCTTCTCTTTCACACCCTTACCTGATCCTGACTTCATACAAATCAAGGATTGCGATGAGACACTACAATGGGGGCTGTGCAATGACAGCCTGTGTGAGTGTGCTTTTGTGTGTGTGCGTGCGCGCAATTATGTAACACAAACATACACACAACCAATGTACATTTTTATCACAGGACTTAAATGACAGAAATAAAGGAATTCTTTATAAAAGCAAGCTCAACAGCCAGAACTCTACAGCATCTGACAAAGTAGCCTTGGCTTCAAAGAAAGTTTGTTCCAGATGCTCAAAAAGGAAGTGTCTGAACAGCATTAATAGAGTATTCCATTTCCTCTCATTAACTCCCAGCTTCCGGTAGTCCAAGGTCTGGGCCCCCTGCTCCATATGAAGTTGACTAATAGCCATTGATAAGGTCTTATCTTCCATGAATGTGTTTAGTCATTTTCTGAAGCCCATTAAACTATTTACCCATAACATTCTTATGTGTTTAAGCTTGTCTATTAAATTATTCCTGTAGATAATTAAGCCTCTTTTCTGTGGATGTGTAAACACTGGCACTGTACATGTAGGAATGGATTGCCTTTCTGCAAGTATTGTCCATGGGATTATTCACATGTTCAAATACCATTAAGGTATTTGAAACCTATCCAAGGCCATAATGTATATCAGTTAAAGAGAAGCTAAAACACGATACGCAGCTTGGTCATACTGCCAGGCTTTCAATAACTCCATTTGCCTGAATGTTACAACTCCTAAACTCAACTGCATGCAGCAAAAGTCCTGGATTATATGAAGCCTATGCTAACAAGAGAATTAACATATAAAAGAGGAAAACCCGACTACGGGTTTTAAGGTTGTAGAATGTGCTGCCCAAACAGATACTGAGTCGAAATTTACTTTGTCATAACAAGAAGAACGCAAAGACAATCTTAGCATGGAAATAAATACATACCTATATTTGTAATTTAGTGCTAGGTGCATGAAATGGAAGAAGCCAAAGTGAAACCTCAGGTTTACATGTCCTCTCCCCTCAACACTCTTCTGCAATTGTGGCAGGGAGAGGTCTTTGCCAAATTTTACTTTGTTACCCCTAATCTCGGCTGTTGGTGCATGAAAACAGGCCAGGTTCATAATCTATGGTTTGAAGCCGGCTTGTTTTAAAACTGACTCAACTGCTATCTTTCACAACCTAGAATTCTGTGAAACTTGAAGTAAACACTAGTGAAATCCTTCTCCTGGCTACGTGGAAAGAAGGGAGCAGATGCACATGAGTTCTAGGCTCTGCACTGGCTTATTGAATCTTGTGAGTGTAGCACTAGACCATGGTTTAGCATAACATGTGCATGAGGCCTTTGACCTCCATAATGGAATTGTTTCTCTGCAGGACCTGTTACACAATCAAGATTCAAAGGTGATTCTCCCAAGATTGTTGCCTTAAACAGGCACCACTATCTACAAAAAGATGCTCCAAGGTGCTTCTGCTATGCCCCACTGCTGATTATCTGTGCCAATTCCCAGGTTATTGGTGCTGCTAGTGGTGTATAAACTAACAGTAACTTCTACTTCTGGTTAAATAGATCTAGGCACCGTCAAGTCTGTCAAGTTTGCTTAAGTAGGGCAGAAGCTGCATGTGCCGATACAGACTTCACCAACCTGATGCCCCCTAGATGCTCCAGGCCACAACTCCTATCAGTCCCAGCTAGTACAGGTAAGTCAGCTGGAGCAAACGGGAGTCAAAACCCACCAGGTCACTGTGTTTCTTTAAAGACATGTGATCTGCACTCTATAAATGTATACAGATGTAGCAGTGCTTACAATATAAAGGAGGGCTGATTCATGAGCTGTTGGTTTTACTGGGAGTTGGTAGTTCACACTCAAACCAATTTCAACTGATTCTCCCTTTAAACCTATACATAAACCAGGGTTTGAAATGCGTGCAGCGATTGTTACTCCAAGATACATTACTGTATAAGTGATTACAGTGGTACCTCAGGTTACAGATGCTTCAGATTACAGACGCTTCAGGTTACAGACTCCACTTACCCAGAAATAGTGTTTCAGGTTAAGAACTTTGCTTCAGGACGCGAACAGAAATCACGTGGTGGTGGCACGGTGGCAGCAGCAGGAGGCCCCATTAGCTAAAGTGGTGTCTCAGGTTAAGAACAGTTTCAGGTTAAGAACGGACCTCTGGAACTAATTAAGTTCTTAACCTGAGATACCAATGTACATAGAACCATTTGGGTAAACACAACTAAATTGTCACATGGTTCATTTCCTTCTGTCTGCTGTCTAACTTCAGACTGTGAACTCCTCGGCACAGGGACCAATCTTTTTTGCTCACTGTGCCCTGTATAGAGATGGCATAATATAAACAAAGAATGCCGAGATGATCCCATATAGTACAGGTGGTGAAGAAAATGTGCAGATGAATTCTGGATTCATCTGGAAAAGCAGCTACACAATCAACATTCACAGAGATGTGTAGATGCACATTCCAAAGTCCAAATGTAATGCTGGAACCAGTCCTTTGCATGGATAACTTCTTGTCATTAGAAACCTTGTTCTTATTTTTATGATTATTCCAGTTAGTCAGGAATCTGAAGCTACTTTAGCAAAGGGGAGTCGGTCACATCGGTGCAGAGCAAGCTTCAGGAGACTAACCCCTATTCATCCCTTGCGAGTAGGCTGGAACAAATTTCTTCCTGCTTAAAAATATTGAGAAAAGCCTAAAAACTCATCTTTCACTCTTTTCTTTTCAAGCAAGAAAAGGAAGGAAGGGCAAACAGGAAAAAAGCAAGAGGGCTTGCCAGGGTGATGCAGTATATCATGCTAGTTTGCTTAAGACCGAAGATCAGAGCTAGTTTTTAAGTTGGAAACCTTAGGGATGACAGGAGAAAGGGAGTAAAAGCAATCATGGTTCAGAAATAATGCACTGCAGTCTTGGGGAAGAGTATCAGGTCACTGCCAATTAAAGGAGGCCAGGCAAGGTTATTTAGGAAGGCAATATGGACTCAACACATTTAAGGATGAGATAATGCAGCCCAACCTGGTGACTTCCAGATGTTTCAAACTACAACTCCCATCTGCCCCAGACAACATGGTTGGGTCCAATGGAAGTACAACTGGAGGGCATTAGGTTGGAGAATGCTGCTATAAGGGAACGTTAGTAACTAACATAGCAAGTTAAATAGTTTTTAGAAGATGCAGAAGCATACATAAAAATAAACCCCAAGATTAACAACACCATTTAATAGAAGGTTCCTGTTAATTCTGGGTGAAAGATACAGGATTTCCTACCAGTCACACAAGTTTTAAAAAGTATCCCATATCTTTAAGTGCATTCCCTTTTTTTTTCTATTCGACAATACAAAGTGGAAAGTGCAGGTACAATTTGCCTGAAAGGCACCAGATGGGAGGGACAATTCTTTCTCAAATAAAATCCAGGTGCAACTGTTTTTATAGACACTTGTAAGCATCTGAAGTGTGGCCTACCTTCTTCAAGTGCATTAAACACACAGAAGAGTGCACAAACTATGGCATGCTTCCTCTGCTGAAGAGGCAGCTAGAGCAGCTTTGTTAATGGACTGGGTGCGCCTTCCAGAAATTTAAAGTAGTAACGGTTCACAACAGCTCATGATAAGTCCATTTAATGATTGTATTCACTCCATTTCAAGAATATGATTACATCTCGAGTATTCCGGCCTCTGACAAAAAGGAAAAATTCAGAACCTCAAATAATAATGCTTGCTTGTCCATATTTGTTCAAAGCAGAACAGCAACATGGGATTAAGAGTGCCTAAGATATACAAATGCTGTACATTAAGTTTTTAAACGAATATCTGGGAGGAACAAGAACAGTGGATGTGAATTTCAGCAATGATGCGGGTCGGGTAACATAAGGTTTTTCCTCCTGGGCTTTCCACCACCCCAAAATAGAATTGTAGAGTTGGAAGGAACATCTAGTCCAACCCCTGCAATGCTATCATATCGTCTCTCAGTGTCCTCTTTTCTAGGCTAAACATGCCCAGCTCCTTCAAGTGGTCATCATAAGGCTTGGCTTCCAGATCCTTGATCATCTTGATCACCCTCCTCTGCACATGTTCCAGCTTCTCAATGCACTTCTTAAATTGTGCTGCCCAGAACAGGACTCGGGACTCCAGGTATGGTCCAACAAAGGCAGAATAGAGAGGTACTATGACTTTCCTTGATCTGGACACTGTATTTCTGATGATGCAGCCTAGAATAGCTGCTGCATCAAACTATCCACTAAGTCCACTAAGACTCCTAGACCCTTTTCACATGTGCTACTGGCAAGCCAAGTGTCCCTCATCTTATATTTGTGCAGCTGGTTCTTTCTGCCTAAGTGCAGAACCTGACGAAATACTAAGCGCAGAACATTATATTGTCCTTATTTATGTCTCCATTTTCCATTCTCCCTAGAATGGCTGACCTATTGGGTAACAGCTAAATGACAGTAGTTACAACAGAAAAAAAGTCACAGTACAACATGCACCCAATAGTTTACATACATCATTTGCAGTGCCTGCATGAATTATCAAACATAGAAGCTTTTCCCTGCTTTCCTTTCCCCTTTCCTGCCCTGTTTTTTCTCTGTGCCAGCACAGAAGGCAGGACATCTAGGATCCCTGCCAGTGTCTGTAGTACATGTGTGATCTCTGAATATCTGTGTAATGCTGGTGCAAAGGACCGTGCCATAGCCAGAAATGCCTTAAGGGTTCCCTGTGCTAGATTTAAACAAAGCAGAGAGCCTGGCTGGCTATTTGGCCTAATGAATTCTATCACTTCCATCTTCAATTTTTTTCCCCCCAGCGGTGACAGATACCAGGCAAAAGCAACAACAAAGCCTTTTGGAATGAACTATGGGTCCTCCCAGCTCATAACTTGTTGTCTTAATTATTTTTAATTGTTATAAAACATCCACTTTGGCCAGTATCCAATGGGTAGTCATGTTATGTGCAACAATGAAAACAAGAGACTTGTGTCATCTTAAAGACTAACAGATTTATTGCAGCATGTGCTCTAGATCACAAAAGCTGATGCCACAATAAATCTGTTAGTCTTTAAGGTGCCACAAGGCTCCTTTGATTTTGTCAAGGTTTTTCTTTTCTTTTTCTTGCCAATATTCGGGGGTGGGGAGGGATCTGCACACTTTTAATAAAGGGCTGTGTTATTTTTAGAAGCCAGACAGAAGTAGGAGCACATATGTCAATCCCACCTGCAACAGTAGTTTGGGGTTTTAAAATACTGTCTGTGGTGTGACCTATTGAATTGAACGCCAGTTGACTTTTATATATCTCCTTCCCCACCCTTTAAATTACTAAGTTAAAATCATCGTCTAGAGAGAGGGGGAGCTCTGTCCACGAGGCCACACCTAAAGTAGAAAAGCCAATACTTCTCTTTCCCCCTGCTTCCCTCCCCTTCTCATTTCATGAGCAGCCAACAGCTGGAACTGTTTTACACTAGACGGCTGAGTTCTGTGAGAATGTTCTCCTTGTCTTTGTCTGTAAGACTGAAAGAAGCTGGGCTCAAAGGTACTGCTCCGTCCCTAGAGAACTCTGGGTAAACATGAGCCTAGGCTTCCAGCTCTCTCCCGATAGGGTCAGGTGACACAGTATCAAAAGGCAGCCAAAGAAAGATCTCGAAAAACGTTTGCCTTAGTAAGAGGGGTGTGCTTGTGATAAAGAGCACTCACGGATTTCACATTTTCCTACTACAACGGGTAGCTCCGTTAAAAAGCGCAACAGTTAAAAGCTTGCCGTTATGGATGTCATATAAAACACACATGCTCTCTCAGTAATATCCCATAAGCTATTTGGGCTGAGGCGATTATCAACAACATAGCGATCAGATTTATTAAAGTTCAGGTGTGGCACCACGACACAAAGTTCGTCAGCGTAAGGGA
>NC_139560.1:44573761-44636261 GCF_965112155.1 Podarcis liolepis | reverse complement strand
CTAGAACCCCATGAAAAACCCCTGGTACAAAAGTTTTTTTCATTTTTAAAAAAGGCTTGAAACCATTTGGATTACCATAAAAGATCAAGACCCTTTCTGATCTTTGTTTTTAAAGTGCCCCTAGATTTTGTTGTTGATATATTCCAGGGGCAGCCAAAGTAATGGCCTCCAAACCACCACTTTGGAGTGGTGTTAATTGAACTGCAGCATCATCCCTGACTATTGGCTATCCTTGCTTGGGCTGATGGAAACTGTAGTCCACAAGACCTAGAGGGCCCCATACATTCCAATCCCCTCTAAAATATAAAGGTGGTGAGTGACTGGATATTCACAGAGGAGCAATTCCTCCTGTTCATCTACTGCTGCAAGAGCAATGGGATTGCTGGCTCTGGACATGTCTCTGAATGAATCCCCACATACCTGGCACTATTTGTACCTTTCCCTTAGAGAATGGGTTCCAAGGGGCCAGTAAGAATACAACAATGGAGGCAGCAATAAGGGAATGTTAGGAAATGCAAGAAATCTTTGCTGAGAATGCCGAGATGCGCCATGTAAAAAACCACACATCTGAGGAAACTTACTTAATTTTTCCTGATGACAGCCAAACTCTTCAATGAACACATTTGCACCTACCCACAAGGGGACCCACAAATCTGGATCACATGGCAAACAGAGGCAATGCAAAGAGCAGTGTTTGTGCGCAGAGGTCCACTGGAATAGATGGGAGCAGGATGGCTGCTGCATTTGGCAACTAGGCCAAATATTCCCTTGCTGCACAGGTACATCCTTGATATGAAGATATACACTATATTAAGGTATTGTAAATACTGCATCCAATGTCACAGGATGTTGCAGCCTACTCCATTTTGTTGCCGATTTTGCTCTTTTTTTCAGCCACGTGCACATGCGTGCCTACCCCACACGTGCGCGAAATGACACAGTCTGGCAAAAGCATGTGCACACAGCACACACAAAAGCAACATAAACAACCTCATCTTAATGAGATTGCCTTGCATTTCTAGAAATTTCATGGGTAGGCATACATATGGGGATTTCCCACAAACTGTTCAGGGAGAGCAAGCATGGATGCTGCAGTTCAATTAACAAGCTAATGTGATGCCCTTCGATGTGAACAATACTGAGACTATTGCTCAACCTCTGAAGGGGAGGGGGAGAGAGAGAGAGAGAGGAATGACATTACATACAGTGTGCCATTCCAGAATATGAACCTCCATTTTATGTGCTTTCCCCTACAAACTTAGGTACGTGACAAGGTAAGCTTCCCCTCAAGCTCACTCTCTCACCCCCTAAGCTGCTTTGGTTTTAGCTTCCTCCTTAAATTTTGTTTTCCAGATCCGTTGATAGTGTGTTCTCTCTCTCTCTCTCTTTTCCATCTACTGCATTCATCATTATTCAGCTGCATTATAGCACTTAAAAAACCACCCCAGCTTTGGAAAGAAAAAAAGAAAGAAAGAAAGAAATCATTTGATTTTCATTGCCCTGGAGAGAATTAAATACCCCCAAGGAAAAATTCTGGTACATTCTCTGCACACATTTACATGCAGCCAGTGAAGTAAACATTTCCATAATTGCTCACTTCAGAACACGTTACCCAGTTCCTAGGTACAATAACTGTCAGGAGTCAATGAGGAATAAAGAATTTTCCTGAATCCTTGCACACAACCTGACCAGCATTAATAACTCCACAGTTGTACATAAGTTAAGAAATGGATTACTGTCAGGCATCAGCCTTCTCTGAACACTTTGGGCATAATGCAGTCTTCAAACATCCACAGAAACACACACACACAAACCAAATAACTATTTTTTGAACAAACACACACACACACACACAGTAACCTAAAGGCTATTGATAAGATGGGCTTTCCTCTACCCACCCTAGATAAAGAGAACCAAACACCACGGTCCTTTCAAAATGTTTTTTAAAAAATACAGTAAACACAGATGGCTTCCATTTATTTCCCATTTTTACTTCTTTGGTGAAGTTGTCTTCTTCTCTCGCTAAATGACAAAATGAATGATGAAATTCAGTTGCTATGCTAGAAAAACAAAAAACAAACCCTGGTGCCTAATCCCTGAGGAGAACCGGACTTCAGTTATGAATCATCCTTACCAGGAACCTTGGCAATATTAAATGAAAGTCTTTATATACTTATAGAAAACATTGTGAATACGCATGATCAGGAAGCACAGACAGACTGATCTTCCGTTGCCCCCCCTTTACCCCACCCCTTGCTCTTTATCTTTGAAATTCCTAGCTACTGAGGCTGGGTAAGCACCCACCTTTTGTAGTTATTTAAAGAAAACTCCAGCTATTCCACAAACATCACTGAGCAGCGCTAACACCAAATGCATCTGATTTTTATGACATGCTTGCTGAACACTACATATTGCTGGGGCTGCAATGAAGGGTCTTTGGAAGCACATAATAAAACCATATCTATTGAATGGTACCGTATTAGCAATTCCTCTCCTGCACTTTGTTTACAGGAGAAAGAAAAACTTTATAGGCTCTTTCCATGTGCAACCTACGTTCATTCATTTTTAGGATTTTTATCTGAATTCTGCCTATATCAGGAATGAGAGGCAAAGTCTACTGCTGGAAAACCATTATTTTAAGCAATCAACCTCTGAACACAACAAAAGTATAGCTCTGTGTAATATAAAGTATTTATGGTGTAAGTTTTTCACCCAAGAAGAAAGTATCCTTTTAATAAGCCCTTTTTACTACAAGAAGCTATTACCGATCTCTGCTTTACTGTGCTGTTGTTGCGTGAGTTTGTGTGTTCCAGTTGCTATTTTAGAACAAACACAATGAAAAAGAAAGGGCAAATGCCATGTTATGTGACCTGCTGTAACGATGAGCAAAATTAAACATTTCTGTCAATGCAAAATGAAAGGCACTTTTGCTTGAATTGTTCAGTGCAGCTAAGGAACAGTGGCCAGATTTACGTCTCTTCTGTTGCCTAGAATCCAGGAGCATTTGCTATAACCAAAAGAAGGGGTTTGGGTTAGAAACAACACAATGATGAACTGCAGACTAAAGTGCTCAGTGCTGCCAAGCAGTAATGCTGATTTTGAAAGCCTCAGGAAATTTTGTAGAAAACACTCGTATAAATAAAGGAAATCTAAGAACACATTTGCTACTAGGTATACACAGGGAATTAGCAACCTTATCCTTAATAAAGAACCTATTGATTAGTACAAATGCTAACTACAAGAGCTGAAAACATAAGGTCATGCCCAACTCTCCTGCCATCTGGAATCTTATTCAGGTCAGTGGGACTCAGACAAAAAATATAAATTGTTGTCTGGTTGTTAACAACCGCCGGTGAAAGCAGAACAGACAGAAATAACTACAAATACTACTGCTGGTCTTACAAAGCCTTGCGAATTTTACAAAAGACAGGTAAACACCCAATTTCCTAATCACCGTGGAAAACCAGAAGCTTAACTGCACAACCTAGCACACAGACAGGCATTTATTAATTTATTTTGCAGACATGGGATGGCACATATGTAGGCTTACTTTCTAATAATATTATTGTGAAATTACTTTGGATGAGAGATTTGCCACCATGCTTGTCTATAAAGCCAAATGTCGGCTGCACATTTACCTGTGAGTAAGTTGCACTGAACTGATGATAATTCGCTTCTGAATACAGTGGTACCTTTTGTTAAGAACTTAATTCGTTCTGCAGGTCCGTTCTTAACCTGAAACTGTTCTTAACCTGAAGCACCTCTTTAGCTAATGGGGCCTCCCGCTGCTGCCACGCCGCTGCTGCCCGATTTCTGTTCTCATCCTGTTCTCATTCTGTTCTTAACCCGAGGTACTATTTCTGGGTTAGTAGCGTTTGTAACCTGAAGCGTATGTAACCTGAGATGCCACTGTATATACATTATCTACATAAATGAATTATGTGTTTTTGCATTTTGGATAAATGAAGGTGGTCCCAACACATAGTGCCGATCATGTCTTCAATCTGGTCTTTGCTTCTGAACAGAGAAAGGGTGGCCTGGAACTGGAGAGGCACATAATGACCTCACTCTTGTGATCAACTAGTACCTGTTGTGATTTGGACTGACAGCAACAACTGCATGTATGGCAGACCTATAGAGATTATCCACCTCTGGAGACTCCCAGTATCTGAGAGATTCTTGAATGCTCTCAGGAACTTTCTGGCTGACAAGGCTAGCAAGGCTTTCACAACCTTGGTCCGACAGGACAGTCTACGTGGTCACTCCTAAGTGCACTCTCTGGCAGTACAGCCTCTGTGCAGTTCCCTCCTGTTCCACAGATCTGTGGACTTTGAAGAATGACCAATGGTGGCATAAGACACTCCTTTTATTATACTGTCTTACACTATTTGTTTGCTTTAACTCATATTATTGTACCCTACCCTTGTGTCACACGGTGGAAAACGGTGGCTTAAAACAATTTAAATAAATGATAAATACTTGGATTCACATAACTGCTAAAATCTAGTTCTCTGAAAGGTGTGGTTCTATCCAAGGCAAGTATGCATGTGTTTTTAGGAACCACCTTTTTATTTATTTCTGATTGCACATTGTTTTTAATGTTGTGTTTTAATGCTGTATCCTGTCCCAGGACCTTAGGGTGAAGGGTGGGTAATAAATTAATGGTGATGATGATTCTGATAAGCATTCCCCAGTTATCTCTCTCCGAGTTGTACAGTCACACTGGAGACTTGTCATGTGTGCACCAGTGCTTCTTTGTTAGCACTGGGGCCTCTGGATCAAAGCAAATATGCTTAACTAGGCATAAAGATATAGAAATGACTCCCATTTCTGCAAAAAAAGGTAACAGATGTGTTCTAAAACTGTGCGCATACCAGATATGCTCATATCTGGGTCTGTTGGGTGGCTCAGCAGCTCTTTCCATAAAACCCACTATCATTTATCCCACGTTTTGGAAGTGGCTAGGGGATTTGGCAGGGAGAGCTGCTGAATGAAAAACCAAATGCAAACCTCAGTGCTGCATGATCTCATTAGTGTGTGTCACCTCTGATTGGGCTTAATCAATACCTGTATCAGCCTATAGATTTCATTAAACACCCTAAATATGCAATGCTCAAAGCTACAGAAATCTTCCAAATTTATTAATTGTTTTGCATAGACGATGAAGTATTTCCCAAATGCATCCATTATGGCTTGGGTGGGAAGCTGCGGCCCTCCAGATATTGTTGGGACTCCAACTCTCATTAGTCCCAGACAGCATGGCCAATTCTCAATGGTCAGCGATGACAGCAGATGTAGTCCAGAAACATCTGGAGGGAAACATGCCCTCCCCAATTATAATGATATAAAACTACCAGGAATGTGGGGTTCCTCTCACCATAAGCACCCCTTGCTTCAAGTCTAAGCTATAGTGCTCTCGGGAAGAGTCCAGGATTCATGAAAACACTCTGTCTTATGAGAACAGGGCTTTGCAGGATCTGATTTCTTTCCGCAGGGCCTGTAAGACAGAGTTGTTCTGCCTGGCCTTTGGCTTGGAGTCATTTTTATTCCCTCCCCCTCTTTCTTTTTTCCTTTCTCCTCCTGTGATGAGACTGCATTTTAATGTTTTAATGTTGTATTTAACCTTCTTTTTTAAGTTGTATTTCAATCAACTTGTTTTTATAATTGGTTGTTATCCGTCCTGAGCCTGGCCATGGCTGGAGAGGGCGGGGTATAAATAAATTTTATTATTATTATTAATTACATTCATTGCTTGAGCTCGAGATAAAGAAATTGGAAGACGTCAGGCCAGTAAAGCCATGGGACAAGACAAGATGAGACATGGGATGGGAACAGCCAGATAACTCAGTTGGTAGAGCATGAGACTCTTAATCTGCACATTGAGCGGCACATTGGATAAAAAAATTCCTGCATTGCAGGGGATTGGACTAGATTTCCCTTGTGGTCCCTTACAACTCTACAGTTCTTTGATTCTAAATCTCTGAAGGGGCACAAGATGGCACAGAACTGGTGGACCAATTAATGGGGATTAAGGTGCAGGAGAACTTTTGGTACATGAGATGTGGAAGAAATGGATATTTCAGACACCTTACTATATTTCAAAAAGTGGTGTAGCTTAGGAGGAGGCACAGTGGGCAAATGTGCTCTGGATCAAGGTGTCAGATAGCATCTTACATTTTCAAGTGAAGCCTCAGGTATTCCTAATCCCAAATTAAACTTTCTGCCACAGCAATGAGGTAACATTCATGAAGTTTGTAGGACCTTCCCTTTTGCTCAATCAGGGGATAAATGGCTACTTGTCTAGTTTTGATTCATTCCCATTTCTAATGTTTGCTACATTTTGTATCTGACAAAGCTTCATATTGTTGACCAAAGAAAGAGAGAAGGGGGTTGTATCCATTTACATCATTACTCTCATAAAGAACAGATGTAGACTGCTCTGGTTTTGTTGGACGATGAGCTCCTGCTGATGTTGGATAAGATTCAAATATCTGTTTTGTTAGAAGTTTTAACTGCCTCTGATACCTGTAGGCAGTGACTGTTGATGACTTACCTCCAGTTCCATGAAGGGGATTTTAATAAATTATTCTGGAGCAATTCCACTATTCTTTAATAGAAGAGTCAGATGCAGTGAAATGATTTTGCCCAGAGGTCATTTTCTAAGTCAATAGGTAGATGAGCAAGTATCGCAAATATGGTTGTAAGCACAACATAACACCTAGTCATGTAACTGCATCTGAATTACACCGCTCTTCAAAAATCAGGACTTGTGCCTCCATGATGTGACCGTGTTCCTTAAAATGCAACAAGGGCGTTCACAGGTAAGTTACCCAAGAGCTGCTAGAGGATGTTAGAATTCCTTCTCACCCCAAGTTTTTACTTAATCACCAAGACTCAGGGCAAATGTTTTCAAATTGTGTTCCAGAAAATGCATGCTTATAAGAGTATCAGCATGCATTTATCAGTAATGGCAGTCAAGAACCACTAAAAGATGGAAGCCAATCTTTGTGGCCAATCATCCACTGCCAAGTGCACCCACAAGAGAGTACAGGGGTGTTCAAAGTTACATTTTTAGTTTCCATGGGGAAATGGTGAGAAACTAACAAGCCAGAACATCAGCCTGTGTGGATGGTCTGTGCCCTCAAAGGCAACTTAGAATTTTCTACAACATAGTGGAGTTATTGGGCAGACAAGTCCCTGTCAAAAGGCTTCCCCAAAAGGGAGAATATTTGAAAAATCACTGAGCCAGGACACATAAACCCAACCACCACTACTCCAAAAGGGACTCGCTGTACTGTATTCAAAAAGCCTCTTGCAGTAGCAGCTCCAGGCTGTGGCCATAGAGGGAGCATTACATCTCTCAGAATGCTGCACAGAGATCCACAGGCCTGCAGACTCTGAAACAGACCCATGATTGGACCTGAGTTGTGATCCATACACTTCAGATCAAGTGAGTAGCTTTGGAAGCTGAGTTCAGCAAGTCCCACTCCTAATCCCTACTAAGGTTCCTGGCTTCTTGTTGGGCTGCATATTTAATAAAGGGGAGCCATACTGGGGTGAAGGCGTCCTCTTTTATTTGTCCCTGTATCAGTTTTAGTCTATTGGTTAGCTTAGTCTTCAGTTACTATGACAAAGTTTGGGAACCCCATGCAAATTCATGGGGAAAGGCCATAGCACAGATGAAACAGACGCCAACAAATTGAAAAATAATAATATTGGTCTTTAGTTATTCAGATGCAGAAACATAGGAAGCCCTGACCGCCATTCTAAGTTTACACAGCTATGAGGAAGAGAGTGGAGTGTATCAATACAGAGAAATAATTTTTTTTCTACTACAAGCTACAGAACTCAGGGCATCCAATAAAATTGATTAGCAGTAGGTTTAAGACAAACAAAACCAAGCAAACAGGGGAAAAATGAAAATACTTTGTGGCCAGTTGCATGTATGGCATTGAAAAGAACAGACAAATAAATGGCTAGATATTACCCATGATATGTAAAAAATGAAACCTGCATATTGAGAGTCTGTACACATCTTTGTTCCATGCGATTGGGGCAAACCGGAAGTGGCTTTCCTTACTGTGCCCTGTTCCTAAGCCACCTAAATGTACCATTGAGTGAGGGAGACTGATGGCCTGACTAGATGAACCTTGAGATTCACCCAGAAGGCATCTTAAACAGCAAAATCTTGAATATTTTTCCTCTTCTTCAACATGGCACTAAAAGGGGGCCTTATAGCTCTAATACAGCCTTCTCCAACTAGGTGTCTTCCAGATGTTGCTTGACTCCAACTGCCATCCACTTTGGACCAATGGTGAGGGATTATGGGAGATGCAGTCAAAAACAGCTGGAAGGCATCATGCTGGGAAAACTAGTCAAACGATACCTTTCACGCTCAAGGAAATGTAAAGTTCATTCTAAGGCTTAATGTCTAAGGTCCTCCCACACTTTTACCATCTTGTTTAAAATCTTCTCTCCTTGTTTCACTTCTCTGAAATCACTGTATACACAGGGGCAGGAGAAGGGGGAAGGTATTAACGTTTTTTAAAAAAATATTATATGCTGCCCAGTAAAATTCTCACACGCTATGGCTCTTAAGGGTTTCTGTGAAACATAGATTCAAGTCAGTTCTTTGTGGATTCAAATGCTATATACAATTACTTGATTTTGATTCAATGAACAAATAATATGTAGCAGGCAGTGAGTGAAGCAAGACGTGTGGAGAGAAACAAAGTAGGACATAGCTTGTATCTAGTTGTGTGCACATAAGATTCACTGGTAGCTCAGTCGGTAGAGCATGAGACACTTAATCTCAGGGTTGTGGGTTCAAGCCCCATGTTGGGCAAAAGAATCCTGCGTTGAACTAGATGGCCCTTGTGGTCCTTTCCAACTCTACCATTCTATGATTCTAAGGGTGGAGCAACATGTTCAGTAAAGCCACATGGTGGCACGCTATTCCCTGTCCCTTCCTTCACACTGCAGGTGAGGCAAATAATGTTTCTGAATATTCTGCCATATTTAAAAAGAGAGACAAGTTGGCTGGGAAGGCGTATCCAGCATATATTGTCCAAAAGTAGGCTATATCACCTTCCGATAAAATCCCATGGTTATTAATATTTAGTATATTGAGGTCAACAGGAATACTAGGGTATAAGTGTAGGCGTGCTTCATTTTCTCACTCAATACACCTAACATAACTCAGGCTTATGAAAGTTTATTACCCGTGTCAGAAAATGAGGGTTGGTATCCATTGATTTCTCTAAGAATTCTAAAGTGATAGATCAATATATTCATATGAAATAATTTATATCTTTTTATATAAAATCTTTCTTAATGTACCCATGTATTCATATACACAGAAAAAAATTGACGGAACGAATCTAGATTCAAAATGCCTACAGAGAGATGAAGATTACTGGCAGTGGGGGCAGGACTTGGAGATATTAGTACTTCTTCAGAGTAACCTATTTTCCATGATTGTTGAGAAGATAAATAAATTGAATAACCCTTTCTGCACTACCTGGGTGGGGGAGAATGGATCCAAATATGAGAAATCAAATCACTCTGTTCGGGTTACCAAACACATTTGTACATTAGGAGGGCCCTGCCTTCCCTGCTTATTCCCCCCCTGAGCTTCTACTTTTATTGCTATTTAACATTTGATTGACTAGGTGCCAGGCAGAACATAAAAAGTAACCTGGATACTCCTCAAATAATAATGCAGAAAAAGGGAAGTGTAGCAAATGAGCAGTCTACCAATGAGAAGGGGCAGAATGGTGCGGCAGAGGAGTGACAGACGAGTTACAGGATTGCAGGAGAAGCAATGCAGATAATGTGGGGCTCAAATGATTCTGGATGTGTGCTGTGATCTGAAGGCACATGAAGCTAAGCAGATCTCAGCCTGGCAAGGGCTTCAATGTCAGACTGCAAACCCTACGCATGGCATTCTTGCGTTAAAAGGAACACATAAAGAGAGAAAGCACTTGCAAGGAAGAAGACATTTGTTAGAGATAGGTACATGAAAGGAAGAAGAAAAGAAAGGAGGAACGTTTGATAGAATGCTAACCTACAGGGTTTTTTCCTGTCTGGATCCATCCAATGAGAAAAGTAATGGTACAGAGTAGGAAAGGATATATATGGGGAAGGAAAAGTGGAGAGCTGTAACGGTAGAAATAAAAACCTACAGTTGATGTAGCTAATGATAGGCAGCCACGCCAACACATTACAGGAAACAATATGATCACAGCAGCAAGAAAGAAGGATCACTATTAGCAGAGAGATTCTCAACCAACTGAAAGGAGGATAGGAGGGGGAAACAGAGAGTTATAGTAATTATGGACCAGACCATGGGCCAAAGCTTCTGCTTGAAGGGGGAGAAATGCAGATTGTGGAGATACTGATTAGGAAGCCCTCCCAGGAGATCTTCAAACCACTTGCACATTGCTGGAGGGAATGAGAAGGTTTATGTGGAAACACCATAACCAGTATAACTAATTCTAAAACATGTTTTAGTTCTAAAATATATTTGGGGAGGCTTAACAGACATGCACGGTTCCCTGCTGCAGACAGTTACCCTTGTGAAAGGTGAATGAAGCAGTGGTGGAAGACGGCCTAGCTAGTTGTGTCTACTGCTTCTGCAGCCTCAGTTAACAACATAAATAATGCCTGAAAAGGGCTACAACAGGTTTTTACACCCAAAGCCATTGACCAGAGCGCAGTGCTACCATTCTATTTATTTGAGCTTTCCTGTGCTCCACACCCTAATATTTTTTTTGTTTCCAAAAATAAATGTTTGGTTTTGTAGGTTCTTTGTTAGCTTTCAGTACTAAATTATATGGTTTTTAGACATCTCTTTTTATGCATCTCTTGAACTGAAAAAGCTAACAATTCAGCAATTTATGATCAGCAAGTAATGCTTCTATTGTTTCTTGCATACAAAACAGTTCTTAGCCACACTTCTATTTCTCCCACAGAATATATTTTATATTCCTACGAAATTACTCAAATTGGAGAGTCATTTGTGAGCTGCACAGTGTTTCAATAAGTAGTTCATTACGATCAGTAAACTAGAACTTGGGATATATTTTAATGCATACCGATTTGCAAATTATTTCTATACAGCAGTGGAAAATAATAATTCTGATTTCACACACAGAGCCTTTTTGTTTAGTGTACTATAGCACTTTCTGAAAACAGTATTTGAAACATTTCCCTAAACCATTTTACACAGCCCTCTTACATTTTGTTGCAGGGGGAAAAAATCACCAAGGAACAACACACTCCCTTAAAAAGGATATGACACAAGTAGGATCTTTCATCTTGGGCACCCAGTGGAAATGGTCGTGTATTTATGTATACTGGGGAAAAAGAGCAGCAAAAGAATTGGGAGGCCATAGATCCTCAACTCATGAGTTTACATCTAAAGCTAAGCCAAAATATCCCCAAATTCACTGCTCAATTCACTGGCTGAAAGGAAGGTTCCAAAGTTTAGCAATTATTGGACTTAAGCAATACTGTCCTTTTTCCTGAACTGGTGTTACACAGCAAAAAGGGCACCTAAACCTATCTAACTGGCAATGGTGCTACCAATGCCCCTGGGGGCATTGGGCAACACAAAACCTTGCCACTTGGCGCCATTTTCCCCTTCTGTTGTGCCAGTGTTAATGGCAAGAAACACTGAAAGAAGCATCAGTCAGATGTGTTTACGTGACACCAAGTTACCAAGCAGGTCACCTCCCCTATTAGAAAACACATTGATTTTTGTACTCTTCAAATATATCCTGCTGGGTATCCTACGCCCAGTGGATTGTCATCTGGAAAAGTTGCAAAAAAGGCCTTTTCCGCTGCAGCACCAACCTTCTGGAATATCCTCCCAAAAGTTTAGGAAAGCTCCATCAGCTGGATATTTCAAATGTCTATTAGACATTTTAAACCACTGGTTTATTCAGACCTTTTCTGGTGTTTAGGAGGGCTGTCTTGTTCAGTTACTGACAGTGTTGTTTTTAACTGATGTGTTGTTTTTATTTCCTCTGTTCTGTTTTTCCTCCGTTCTGTTTTTTGTTTGTTTGTTTTGTTTTTTGTAATATTCTGTAAACCACTTTCTTTCTTTCTAAAAACGTTAAGTGGTAATGGTATCAGGAAGCCAAAGCAGAGTGGGGCAAGGTAAAAGAAATAAGCTATCAATGTGAGCAAACACAGTTACATACACTTAGTTTCAACTGGGGAAGGGGGGAAAACCATAAACTTCACAGACAGATGGAATGAAGGATCGAGAGGAAAGAGATGACACACACCTCTTAATGTGAGGCTTGCAGGTTCGGACCCCACATTGGGCAAAAGATTCCTGCATTGCAGGGGGATGGAGTAGATGACCCTCATGGTCCCTTCCAACCCTACAATTCTATGACCCAATACTGTACTAGTGTTCTACATCCCTTCCTCTCTCTCAACCAGCATTTTGGCCCTTCCTTAGTTTGCCTTATTGTTGTGTTTGCGATATACAGTGGTGCCCCGCAAGACGAATGCCTCGCAAGACGGAAAACTCGCTAGATGAAAGAGTTTTCCGTTTTGGAGGTGCTTCGCTAGACGAATTTCCTATGGGCTTGCTTCGCAAGACGACAATGTCTTGTGAGTTCCTGCGGGGGTTCCCCCCTTTTTTCTAAGCTGCTAAGCCGCTTATCAGCTGATCCGATCAGCCGATAAAAGCCGCTAATAGTGCTAATCTGCTAATCCGTCAATGGGCTTGCTTCGCAAGATGAAAAAACCACTAGACGAAGAGAATCACAGAACAGATTCTTTTCGTCTTGCGAGGCACCACTGTAAAATAAAGAAAGAGTGGAAAAGGCTCTAGAACAACAGTACGAGTTGGAGAAGCAGGACTAAGATGGGGAAGATGGGCAAAAAGAAAGGGGAGAGCAAGGCAACAGACAGCTTTAAGGATAAGGGCAAATCATTTGTGCTGGGTGCAGATAGGAAGCCAGTGGATGGATCATGGCCTGAAGTAATGATTGAATGAGGTGTCAGGCAGAGTGGAAGGCCTTAGATCTATTTCAAAAGCTGGACGCTTTGCAACATAGCTACGACATCACAATTAGATACAGTAAGCTGTATTAGCTAAAAGCAGAGTTCTATATACTAGAGAAAGAAAGTGTCCGTTTTGATTTGACACTACTCCCCTTCCCCTGGGCAAGCAAATCTGATTTTTATATGCAGTTTGGGAGGGGGTATTGAATCTGAGACTTGAGCTGTACATGTGGATCACAGAAATAAAGGGCTCTGGACTATGTGGCCCATTAACCTAGATATTGGTTATCTAAAACACTCCATTGTATGCTCCACATATAACCCACAGGCAAAACATATTCTGACTACTTATATTCCACTTATCAGACCAAATCTTTCAGGTGTCATTGCTTCTCTTGTGCACGTAACTTTGTTCTTCATGTTAGCTAGAAGGGGGTGGCAAAATGTAAGATCTATTGAGACTGAATGAAAGCCAGCTATGGTCAAATATAATTGGTAGAAAATTCAAATGTGCATTGGTCAGAAATATAAATTAAAACTTCTACCCAAAGTTGTGCCAAATTTGAAGGTGCCTGTCCTACAGCTGACCCTTTTTGTTCACATAGCATAATGCTGTGTTAGAAATATCAGAGGAAAGCAAGAAGAAAATGGAAGGAAAGTTCAGGTTCCACCATCTATGTCTAAAAAAAGCCATGAAAGATTTCTCATGATGTCAAAACAGATGGGGGAGAACCCAATCCACTGAGTGCAGCACCCATACATAGATTTCCAAGTGGCCCCAATTCAGGAGCTGCATGAAGGCAAGAACAAAAGTCTGGAAGGGGATAGAAGAGGTATGAGCAAGACTTCCCATGCTCTGTGAAGACTCCTGATGCTGCCTGCACACATATTGGAAGCAACAGATTTGTACCAGGTCCGTTGGATTTGTCTGCACACAAATGCGGCCTGTCCTGTGTGGAACTGATACTATAGGAACAATGACAGTGATTGTGTATACAGCAGATGATAATCTCTACACTTTTGCACAAGCAAGGGTATTTATTCCTGGTATTATAAATCCACTGACTGAGCAGCTGGAGGCATGACTAGTAAGTACTGTGACCAATGGACAACTCAAGTCTGGCATCCAAGACTGTAGTGCTTATTTGTAAAAATACAAAGCAGACAGGCAGCATAGCTGGCATGAACATTTACACACTTCCTGTTGAACTTTCCAACAATATAAAGACATGCCATCAGCCATATGTGTGGCTGACTCTGCATCCAGCTAGGAGAGTGCATTTGTAATGTTCAAAGCCATTCT
Organism: Podarcis liolepis; assembly: GCF_965112155.1. Lineage (NCBI taxonomy): Eukaryota > Metazoa > Chordata > Lepidosauria > Squamata > Lacertidae > Podarcis > Podarcis liolepis. The sequence goes on along the minus strand of NC_139560.1, from coordinate 44,621,935 downwards.
GAAGATGATGAGGAGGAAGTCAAGGGGCACGCTGGAACTGATATAGGGCTTTTATAGAGAGAACTGATTGGGGGTGGGAATTCAAGTCCCCCTACCTGACCCAAGATTCCTGGAACAGTATTTTTTCATGATGTATAAACATAGTTGTCCGACAACTGAGAAAACTGGATGCTTTGAAGAAATCAAAAAGGATCGCCCACATGTAATTGGTGGGCTGTCTTTTTTGAGGGCCAACAACTTTCCCATGTCACAAAACTGAACCTGGGAGCCCATATTCTGGTTTGATTTGGGTGGTTTATCGATCCCTTAGGCCTTTAGGGAAACACTGAAAATGTAAGTTGCTAAAGAACTAAACAAAGAAGAAATTGTAAAGATAAGGTCCCAGGGTGGGGAGAAGCAGCTCATTCAGCCCATGAAATAGAATACCATGTGATTTATTTATTTAGTGGCATCAATGTACAAAGCAACAAAAAGGAAAGGTCTCTGTCCTAAGAAGCTCACAATCTAAATTTCAGGAACAGGGTAAACAAGGGGAGATGAGGAAACCTCCCAGACAGAAAAATCATTACAGCCTAGTAAGGGATGGGAAAGGGTTGGATGATGAATTAGAAATTTAAAAGATGAATGAACAGAGAAACATAAATGTAGTAAGTAGAATCCAAAATCCAAAAGACTTAATCTAAGACAATGAAAATGTAGATTAGCTAAAAGGAGATTTAAACTTTGCAGACTAAGTACTCCAGCTCTCTTTTCAATTGCATTGCTGTGTACAAGGATCTAGGAAAGGATTTCCCGCCACACACAAAATCTGAATGAATCTTGGGTAATGCCAGGACAGTTATGTAATGCATACACTTTAAGCTGCACATCCACATCTACTCAAATATACACATGGAACTTCTATATATCTTAAGAGTGTCTACAGTTCCACTGAAGTAAATGGGACATTCCCTGTAGGCATGGAATCCATGTGCACACTAGTGTTCCCAAGCTCAAAGAGACCACTGAATTAGAACATGAGTCTGTAATATGAATATCGTAAAATAACAAGGATTTCCCTCTCCCCCTCTTGTTATAGCAACACTGTGAAATCATATATTGTCCAACCCTTGTGGGTTTAGGAAAACCTGCAACAGTTTCTGTGCATACAAAAACCACTGTGACATACATTTGAGCAATACAATTCTGAATCGCAACTCATGGATACGGCAAAGAGAAATTTCTGTATATATGTTTTATATATATAGGAATGCTACGCATCATGTTCTGCAGATAGGGACACAAGCAAAACAGGTTGTCCGCTCAAGACAAGCAGTAAAATCTTATAAATTGTGTGAATCATTCCATAAATGCACACAATTCTCATATGCAAGGACCAGATTATTTTACTAGAATTTGTGTCCTCCACACCAGTTTCCAGAAAGTCAAGTGCTACATACAGAAGTAGGTTTGGAAACTAGGAAAGATGGCGTGTGATGGCTCAGGGGTGGGCTGTAGCTCATGTTTTGAACACAGAAGATCCAAGATTCAATCCCTGCCACTGTCAAGTAAGACTGTCTGAAATCTTGGAGAGCCACAACAAATCAATGTAGGCAATACTGAGCTAAATGGACCAACGCTATAACTCAATATAAGACAGCGTCATGTGCTCCTGTGGGTGTTGACCAGCCAAGTCAGAAGACCATCATCCCAGCATTTGTATCAGACCTGCCAATCTCAGGAGACAGTGCTAGGCCCAATGCTTGACTGAGACCTGTGTGCACACTGCACTTAACAGACAAGAGGCAATTTCCAAGACTGGGGATGAAATCCTAAGCAAACTTACCTGGGAGTAAGCCCCATCAAAAAGTTATATTTACTTCTGAATAGAACATGCATAGGATTGATCTATGAATAACTTCCATGTGAATACCTGCAACTGGAAGAAGTTGAATGTAACGCTTTTTTCATAAAGCATACTTGCATATGAATGCAAACACAGGGGTCCTCACATGGTTGTCAAAGGGATGAGAATGGGTTTATCTTTCATAAAAGACTCATCAAAGTACAGTGGTACCTCGCAAGACGAATGCCTCGCAAGACGAAAAACGCGCAAGACAAAAGAGTTTTCCGTTTTTTGAGTTGTTCTGCAAGACGAATTTCCCTATGGGCTTGCTTCGCAAGACGAAACGTCTTGCGAGTTTGTTTCCTTTTTCTTAAAGCCGCTAAGCTGCTAAGAGCCGCTAATAGCCGTGCTTCGCGAGACGAAAAAACCGCAAGACGAAGAGACTCGCGGAACGGATTAATTTCATCTTGCGAGGCACCACTGTATAGTTTGAAAGGGGTAGATATTTTTAAAAACTGTTTCGAAGAAGGTTCAATTCATTTGACTTGAGAAGTTTTTCTACATTAAGAAAGGAATTCAGATGCTGTGGCTATCAGGGCTTTATTGAGTGCAAGGATAGAATGATAATATACAGCTTAATCAACAGAAAGATGAAGGTCAAAGACTAACATTGTTATGTCTGCAATACATTTTAAAATCAAAATTCAAAGAGTAAATGTTTTGACAGTCTGGAATTTTTGAGGACGAAGGTTGAACTTAATCCGAGGCTCAGAATACTTTGAGAATTTCATATATTTTAGGATTTGTGGCAATGGCAGTGTGCTTTTTCAGGTTTCAGAGAATGTTTATTAAGCAGTAGTTGTGCCGTAATTTATTAAAGTGCACTTCAGACACATAAGCTGAACTTTGCTTTCATCAAGAGAAAGTAAATAATCAGAATCTGCTGTTCCCACTTTTCCTTTTGTTAACTTTTACATCTGGTAAAGGGGCTTGCATTGTGTTTGAAAAACCTGACCCTTCCTGTGCCTTCTCCACGGGAGACACCCAACCCTCCTCCAGTCATTAAACTGGACTTCCCGCTGGAATGAAGCAGTAAAAACAAATGAGACACACCATTTCCATTCACAGTTAGAAAAGCAGTGAAAGAGCAGGCATTTCTCTGATACATTATTTAGCTTGCTTCCCTCCCCCTGTGCAAAAAAAAAGTGCACGAACCACCATTTTCCTGAATTTGACACCTTGTCAGTCTGCTCTGTTATTGCATATATAGGTGTGCTCGCTATGTATTTCCAACTTCAGGAACTAAGAATGAATCCATAAAAATACTTTTAGTAGGCGTTGAGCGGCTGAATCAAATGTGGACAGAAAAGTCAAGGGAAACTTTCCCTCTACTTTTTATTTCAGTGAGCTCCCCATGAATTGTTTTATATGCAGATACAGATTCACAGTGGTGAAATATTGGCAGTGAGCTTGAGAATGTCATTGATCATACTGTTCTGGTAACAAATGAGATTTCAGCAACTCTTTTATCATTTACATCATCTTATGTGAAAATGTTTTAACGCTATGAAGCAAATATCAAGGAGGGCGTGAAACAAAATTATGAGGGATGGTTTCATTGCTGTTTCATGGTGGGGGAGCACAAATCATTTGCTAAAATATCTGTAACCAATGTTCTCATCTCTCAGTCCACAACACGTGCACAAGCTTTTGTTTCTGCTATCTTCTTCTGTCATCCCAACACCATCCCAGAAATTGCTGGGAAGGATACAACATAAGCTAAGATATATCCTTAGTATAAAACATGACTATTACAGTTCCAAACATGCCTACTACCATCAAACTGTTAAAGAATACTCCTGTCCCCATACAGTCTTTGGGCTCACTGCACAATGCACCGAGGAAACACAATGCCTTTAAACTTCAAGGAGTTCCCACTGCAATGTGGAGAAAGAGAGATTCAGAGATTATGGAATAATCATCTCCAAATCGATCAATTTTCCCCTGAAGGTAAAACTGAAAGAAATAAAAAGTTGAACAGTTCCAGCTACACAGCTTGAAGTTTAAAGGAAAAGTACCCCCAGGGCACATTGTGGAATGATCCCTATCTCCTTCTCCTGGTGCTTATTAACAGGTCAGAGATCTCCACTACATTTACACCATTCCCAGGTGATCTCCCCTACCAAGGATGGTGACCTTTCAGCCCAAAGAAAGAATTAAGAACATGAAGTTCTACTTCTTTAACAAAGTTTTCTTCTGTCATCAGCCATTTTGGAATCGGATGACAGATTTGTCAAACAAATAAAATCTCTGCAGCCTCTTAGTCATCCTGATGAATGAAGACAAGGCACAAAATATATACCAACCGTACTTCTAACAGAATTTGTTTAAAAAATTCATATAAGACTAACACATTGAGATAAAGTTAATACAATATAATAAATATAATTGGTATATGAAGCCACACATGCATCACCCATTCATCCACTGGTAATCTTGCTAAATAGCCATCTTGGGATTTAGTGCAAAAGTTCATTAAGGTGCAGGAGATGGACAAACAGAATGCATGCACAGCAGGGCCAAATTCTGTTTAAGCAACTAATGTGTAAAGAAGCAATGTGTGGTCGCGGTGCTTTAACTCAAGGGAGTTAAGTAGGAGCAGCTGAAAGGATATTCTACCAAGTTTACTCCAGTGACTGCACCCTGACCTCAATTCTGCACCCTTATTTGAAAGCTTGTGTGTTTGCCGCTGTTTTTGAACTTGGCAACAACCCTAGAACAGGAGCCCCAGGATTTTTGCAAGTCTCTGCCAATGCACTGCTAGTGGTACCATGATTGTGGAACAGTTCTTCCCTCACTTGCAGCTCACTGGCAGCCACAGCATAATTTTTCTTCCCAGCTACCCTGGGAAGCAACAGGGAAACACAAGAGGCTCAGGGAGAACTTGCTGCTAAGTCACATAGGAGCTATTGCATTTTCTAATTGTACTATCATGCTTTGAGGTACACCATAAAGTGTGACTGTGGCAAAGATGCACCTGCAAAAAGGTGAATCATGTAAGTAAACTTGTCAGGGAGCCACAGTTGGCTGCAGTTTCCTTTGCACACTCATGTTTCCTGACTATAATGTGCAAAATGACCCTCATCTCAGAATGGTGTACACATTAATTAATACTGATTATTAACAGCATAATACTAAATCCTATCCCTTCCCTCAGACTCCAACGCAACCATATGAAATAACTGCTCTGACTTTCCTTCTAATGCATTTCTGTTAACTGTATTTCGTAATAGATTTTTCCAGCCAGGCACAAGGTACAAAAAAGCAAAACTCCCCACCATCACTTGGACACAATTTCTGTCTCTAGAAATAAAATGTGAAGTCACAAATCTGGCTAAACTAACACTGAGCTAGAATGACAACCCACCAAGAATCTTCTTAATACTTACATTGTTCAACCAGTACTTAACATGCAATTGTTCTGCCATAGATCTTCTCTTACCTATTGACTCTGACACCCCATAAGATAAGCCACTTTCCCCCTTTTACTTCCCCTCCCTTTCCTAATCAGAAAAAGGGGAAAGGCTGTGTAAGGTTAGTGTTACTGCTATTGCTTTCTTCTACCTTTTTGATTGTACATGTGTTTGTTGTTAGCTGCTCTGACACCTTGGTGCGAAGGCATGATATAAATCCTGAAAACTAAGGTTGCCATATTTCAAACAGTGTAAAGTTGTTGAGTTTTTAGTTTTGCCCAAAGTTGTTGAGATTTGGGGGCAAAATGACTTTTTTTAAAAAATGCCGTTTTGAGCTATTTTTATGGGGAAATGGCAAAAATGGCACTGCTGCTGTGGGCTGCCATACGTCCCGATTTTCCCAGACACTTGCCCAATGTCTGCCCGGGCACTGCTGCCGGCGTATCAATCTGGACGTATCAATCTGTGGTTTTTCACTAGCACGGGAAAAACCTGAAATCTGATAGAGGGTGCAGACACTGAGTTGAATAGAATGGAGCCACTGTGCGAGAGGAATTGTGTCTGCCCAAGCGGTGGAACTCCTCCTCTCTCTCCTCCCTCGCAACCTTGTCTGCCCTGCACCCCCCAAAAAATGCATTTTGCCCCAACCTTCCAGAATAGATGGGGGGGGGAGAGCAGGGGGCACACAAACTGAAGGGTGAAAGTTACATGAGAGGAAGTTGTTCCTCTCTGGCAATGACTCCATTAGATTCAACTCTTGCTCTGATTTTTCTTTTCGAAAGTTTCCAATTGCCTATCAATGTGAGCGTGCACTTTTAATCTTGTAGCCAGTGACTAAAAAGGGACAAGAACAGGCGGCTTTAGCGCCCTGCACAATATCACATCATTTATAAAGCTTGCCAGATTCAATTTTTCTTGGCACATAATTCGGATTACCTTGGCAGAGAATTGCATGTTTTATTCCATTGTGTGCAGTGTACTAATGCCCTATGTAAGGCTTCTTTTCTCAAACTTCTCTATAAAGACAACAAAAGGAAAATAATCAATTAGAGAGGACTTTCCTGTGAAGTCAATATTATTGTGAGATAAACTTTTCAATCAAGCCTTCATCAATCTATACTGTGAGTGGTCACGTGCAAGTCTAGGGGCAGTGACTGGTCGGCTGAGCAATAGATCAAGGCAGATAGAAATCTATTCAAAATCGCATATGCTAAGTTTTTCTTAAAGAAGAACATGTTTCATATTAAATAATCTGAACATAGGATTCTTAGCTGTACAATGAATCTCTAAACTGAATCAATGACTTCTTCCAGACACACTGAATTAAATGAGACTATTCTATGCAAATGAAGAACCAATTTCACCAATTTTTAAATATATTTGCAGATTTTGATTTTACACCATTGCTTAGGAAATACATGAAAACTCAAGTTTAAATTGGCCTTTTCTTTCTTGCTGATTTAAATGACTGATTTAAACTCACATTGATTTAAATTATCTCACCATATAGGTACTACATGAGTTGGGTGTATAGACGGAGTTCCTTTAATTTTTTGTGCATATCAAGAACATTGGAGGAAATTTGAACCTAGAGTAGCAAGAATAAAAGTATAAAAGAACATTACATATGTGTACACCAGATTCACGTACAGAAATGGAGTGGAATGACTTCCATTGGCTCACCTCTCCTGTATGCATTCAGAACAACATCAGGAAATTGTAAGAACAGTACACAATATATGGGACCTTGGAGAGTTCCTGGACCCATGGACAGAGCATTATGAGCATTCAGCTTGTATGCACATAAGCTCAGTGCTGATGTTTCGCTGAATGTATGTTGATGAAGACTGTCACTACAGTGTTCATTCAGTGTATACAAATCTCATGTGCCTACAAGGCTAGAGGTTCTAGATTATCTTCCTTTGATTTCAGAAATTCATTTTTCTGGGGCTAAATTGATAAATATATGAAAATGCTATTAAGTTAAAACAAAAACAGCTAACAAAGAAAAATGTTTGATAAATTCTATCTAGCAGTAGAGAAGAGCATAGAGGTCTGAACTGATCTACTCTCTATAATGTAAATGTGCTTTATTCTTAATCCATGTGAGTAGGTCTTATGTTTCTGGTACATAACCATTCACTCTCCCCAAGTATGTCTGCATATATATTCTTGTCAGCATTTTAATTAGAAGTGCTTATAACTTTTATGGGGGGGTGTGTGTTCTGCAGCCCAATGCTAACCCCAGATGGATATTATGCACATTTAAAACAAAAATGAGCAAGACTTGCTTCCCTTACAGTCATAATCCAAAATCTTACAGGACTGTGCTCTATGGGAGCAGAGAGAGGCTGTTTTATTATCTCCGACACTGGGGAATATTTTGAGCGCTCAGTATACACCAGAGCCACTGGATGGAGCCTTCATGTTTGAATTAGGGTTTCAGCCACAAGCCACTGAAACCCACAGGAATACAGCGCAATCTTACACAAGTCCAGCCAGAAGCAAAGCACAATGTGATGTACTCCCAGGTAAGTCTGCACAGAACTGTTACCTTAAATCAGACGTTGGAACCTGAATTGTGGCCTTCATTTAAAAACTTTAATCCTCAACTCAAATTTGGTCTGACTGGAAACCACGACAGGAGCATAATTACTAATGTAGCTCAGTGATAGAGCAATTGGGATTGGGGTATTGTATAGGGGTTTTTCTTGGGGTGGGGGGGCGTTGCTGTTATCCATATTTTTTTTTCTATCTTTAATTTTTAGATCTTATTACAATTTATTATTTATGCGGAAATAGTTCGGTTTGGTGGCATCTTCATTCTGAACATCGAGATCTAGCTGGGGGGGGCCTTCTGGCAGTTCTCTCACTGCAAGAAGTGAGGTCACAGGGAACCAGGCAGAGGCCCTTCTCGGTAGTGGCGCCCGCCCTGTGGAACTCCCTCCCACCAGATGTCAAGGAAATAAACAACTATCTGACTTTTAGAAGACATCAGAAGGCAGCCCTGTATGGGGAAGATTTTAATATGTGACATTTTATTATGTTTTTATGTGTGCTGGAAGCCACTCATAGAGGCTGGGGCAACCCAGCCAGTTGGGCGGGGTATAAATAATAACATTAGTATTATCGATAATCATTATTAACTATGAAATGGCAGCATGAAAATGAAATGATGATAATGATTATGTTTTGCATGCAGAATGCCTCAAATTCAATCCCTGGCATTTCCAGGTAGGGTTGCAAGGGACCCTGGAGAGCTGCTAGAAGTCAGTGAAGACAATACTGAGCTAGATGGGCTGAGTATAAGGCAGCTTCCTATGTTCCTATAATTGACAGAATTTCAGTCTGGATTCCACAACGTTCAGGAGAAGCAGTGACATAAGGCTATACTCTACCAGTGAAAACAAATTTATAGCTAGCATGCGCTTCCCCCACCCCACTTTTTGAATGCAGACCCTCTTCTTCCCCCATTGCACCTTAGAGCCACATCACAAAAGGCCTCTCAGGCTCCCAGGTTTCCATCGCCATTTACAGTATAGTGCGAAGAAAGCTCTCTTACACACCCCAAGCCCATGTGCACACAACACATGGCTAGGGACACAGAAGCAAATTAGTTTTTGCATTCTGAACTAGAATAAAGTTATTAGGTTAGGGCCTAAAAAGGTAAAGGGTAAAGGGACCCCTGACCATTAGGTCCAGTCGTGGCCGACTCTGGGGTTGCGGCACTCATCTCGCTCTATCGGCCGAGGGAGCTGGTGTACAGCTTCTGGGTCATGTGGCCAGCATGACTAAGCTGCTTCTGGCGAACCAGAGCAGCACACAGAAACACTGTTTACCTTCCCGCAGGAGCAGTACCTATTTATCTACTTGCACTTGACATGCTTTCGAACTGCTAGGTTGGCAGGAGCTGGGACCGAGCAACGGGAGCTCTGATCGGCAAGTCCTAGGCTCTGTGGTTTAACCCACAGCACCACCTGCATCCCAGGTTAGGGCCTACTTTGGCATTATTGACCATTCCACACCTTGGGAAAGATCAGTAATAGGCCACAGACTCAGGTTTCTACTCCCCACACCGCTAAGAAAAACAGAGATGGAAAGAAAAGATCCCGTCTTTATCTGAATATGGGATTGCTCCTGAGGCTCTATGAAAGAGGATTTGATTTTGCCGAGTTGCGGAAGTACGATCCCAGGAAGAAAAGTAGCACCAGAATATGATCTGAATTAGAACTTAACTGTGTCTGCAAAACAGGATCCTAAATCTATAATAAAGTTCCTTAAAAAAGCTTTTTCAGAAGTTTGCTATCTCTCCAAGCATCATAAAAATCAATACTTGCTAAAAGCAGCAACTATCTTTGGGCTCAGTAATACTTCATCAGTTTATATTTAGGTTACTGGGTCATATTTTCTTGACATTATTGTGCTTAACGTACACAAAACATGGTGCTGAAACTTCCAATAACTCAAAACTAAACTAAATATGATACGAATGAAAACATAGATTTAGCAGCCTAATTTACGGCACTATTCTGTGCACATTTATTGGAAAGTAAGTCCTATTACACTCGTGGGGAATTATATATAGGATTGCAGCCTCAAGTACCCAATTTCACATTTGGGGCTGCGGCATGTTTTCTTCACTCGTTCTTTCATAAACAGCCTGGTTCACACAACACAGCAAGCCTCCTTCCTGGTCTTTTTTACTCCAGTGCCGTGATAAGCCAAGATTTTAGCCATGCCATCCAAACCCCATGGGGGGGGGGGAGGACTAGGGAGGAGAAAAGCAGCTGCGAGAAACTCTCCAGGGCTCTGCATATCTGTGTGGTTCCAATAAACCATAGTTTGGCTTACCAGCTGGGGCAGTGTCTCTTCTTTTGCCCATTGCTAATTAGAAAAATGAAACAACTAGAAAACTGTATAAAGGCATTATTTCATACTATACCCAGGACAAAACCATTTGCTATTCCCCCCCCCCTCTAATATATCCCACCCTCTGGAACCAACACATAAAATATTTTTGACTGATCCTGCAGACAGCATTAAAAACAAGCACACACATGAGATACTTTTAAGAAAATGACATATTTGTATAATCCTTGTTTCAAGCACAGGACACTGTACTTAATCTTGGATTATTTCAGGTGAGGCAAAGCACGAGGAACAATCTTGGTCCTTCAATGCAGAAAGAGGTTTTTAATTTTTTCCAAACCCTCCGTTTTATTTTGAATAGTTTTGATTTCTACCAGTCAACAATTTCTACAGCAACACTGAGACACCAGGCTTTTTAGGGGATTCAGTGCCTTTCTTTGAAAAACATTTCTTTTTAAATGTACTCAAGTGGCAGAGCCATTTTAACCCTCATTTAGCATGGCAAGTTCTGCCCTCCAGCATGACCTGGGGTGAAGTGGATCAGGAGCAGTGCTCCAGGAATTTCTCCTTTCGCTTCAGTTCCCTAGTTGCGCGATATTCAGTTCATGCTGCTTGCAGTCACTCAACTCAACACCCAGCTCCGGGTGAGATATGTCAGGGGATTACAAAGGGTCCGTCAAGGAAAAATGGAGGCACCAATTTTTTATTTTTGTTTCTTCTTTTTGGTAGAAAAGGAGAAAGTTTACCAAACATAAATGGCCAAATTTTGGGGGGGGAGGGGTTTCCACCCACCGACACCAACACCTTGCCAGACATAAATAAGAATTGCCTAAAGGAGTGCATGACAAGTACATAAAAGGGCTGGAGTGAAACAGAAGGATTCATTTACCCAAACTTTGGTTAGAAGAACATTTCAAAAGACCAAGAGCAAAAAGCAATACAGAAGGCAACACACAGAAAATATACAGTGGTGCCTCGCAAGATGAAATTAATTCGTTCCGTGAGTTTTTTCGTCTAGCGAATTTTTCGTATTGCGAAGCACGGTGTAGGAAAAGTTTTGGAAAAGCTTCAAAAATCACCAAAAACCTCAAAAAAGGCTACCACACTGCATTCTATGAGTTGCTCCTCAAAGTCAAGTCGCAACTGTATTAACGGTGTTAAGAAAAAGGAAACAAACTTGCAAAAAACGCAAGACGTTTTCGTCTTGCGAAGCAAGCTCATAGGGAAATTCGTCTTGCGAAGCAGCTCAAAAACCACAAAACCCTTTCGTCTAGCGAGTTTTTCGTCTTGCGAGGCATTCGTCTTGCGGGGCACCACTGTATACTGCGATTGTCTGCAGCTTCAAATATAGGGCAGTGCAGGCAGTTCCCCGCACAGGATGCCAAGCCGAGAGGGCGCCAAACTGAGAAGATACACAATCAAGGCTGTCGTACCCATAGGCGCTAGGGGTGCAGGGCACCTGGGCACCAGGCTTTCAGGGGCGCCAGGCCGAGAGTCCAGGGCCCAAGAGTTGAGTCCAGGGAAGAGACCACCTGTCGGAGAGCCGCGGCAGGCTCCTCTGCTGCTGGCAGCTCTGCGCCACGAGTTCAGGGGCGACCGAGCCAGTGAGATGCTGAGGCAGCTGGCTGGCTCCACCCTCCTGCGCACCTGGGACTGGGCAACCTTTGGGGGGGGGCACCAGGCAGATATTTGCACCCCGGAGCCGCATATCCTTAGGACAGCCCTGTACACAATTGAGAAGATCCATTTGGGGATGCCAAATTTTGGCACCACACAGTGGGCCATATTATGAGAGATTTGCCCCTTAAATACGTTTGTTCTGTTTCTCTATTCTCCATGAATTAGCTTCAATACCATATTATACATATGAACATACAAGGCTACCTTATGAATATAAGCATTCCCAGACAGCTTCATCTACTCTGACTGAAGGCAGCTCTCTGAGTCTAAGGATCCTCTCCAGGGTCTTTCCCCAGCCTTGTTATCAGAGACTGCTTTTTAACTGCATGTACTTTGGACCTTCTGCATTCAAAGCATGTATTCTGCTGCTGAGCTACAGCCTGCTTTATACACACAAGTATGCAATCTTGTGTGGCTGCTTTGGCTAAAGAGCTAGAGGTGCCAGTAAATGCACACACATAATACTGCAAAACGCTAATCTGCTTCCCTTAATTGCAAAAGCACACGTCTCATACATTTTTCTCTACAGTAATAGCTAACTGCTGGCCGTGATGATTCCTGTGATCTGAACTCAGAAGGTTTAGGCCAATCTGAATAACATTCACAAGTAAATGAAGAAACCATGGGGAATTGTGTAAAAAATGTGTTTATTTTTGGATAGTGTCTTATTATGGTAGGTAAAGGAGAATTTGCTTGCTTTGACTGTTGCCAGTGCTGCACCACATATTTCTTCACTGCTGAAAAAATCACTTTGATTTCAAAAAACCATGAATGTCTAATATCATTTGTTTTCTGGAGCTGCCCTGACTTGCATTCCTTTGGGTTGGAGTCCCAAGGTCTTCAAGGATATAGGATGCATTGGTTTGCCCCTACATAATTCCTCATGCTTCTGAGGCCAAAAGATTTTTCAAGACAGCTTCTCAACCAAAATGCTTCCTGTGGTTTACCACGTGGGGTTATATGAGGTGGGTCTTCTCATTACCACTCCCAGCACCCAAGTCCATATTCTGTTTAGTAAATTGCATTAGAAATTTATTTGGTTCTGTCAGTCCCAATCACTGCTAAGAAAACCCACTGATAAAATGCATCTTTCTTTAGGGCCCAGACATCGCTCTGGACCACAGGCCCAAAAGTAAAACACGAACCAGCATCTTTGTCCACAGTGTCACAACTGGGCAGGAGTAGTTTCATGAGGCTACTGTGACCAGCACACTATAGTTATTGGTGTGATGTTTCACTGCACCCACTGCAAATTCTATCAGCCATCGCCACACATCATTTCTGAAAACAGCATTTGGAGCCCTGAGTCTAAGTTTTCAAGGAACAGGTTGTATCCACGTCAATTTTTTCTTACATCAAATTGCATAAGAGACGCTTGGAGAGGCAAGTAAGAAAAATCAGTTATAAGGAAATCTACAGTGGTGTTTAATGGTCTGCCAGAATGATCCACGCTTCCTTAGAACCTGAATGGAACCCATTCACTGAAGAACAATGGAATCGTTTCAGAAATGTGAACAAAATTACCTGAGCATCTTTAGCAGTAAAATAACAGGGAAGGGGGAAATGGGGGCGGGCGGAGGGGAATAAGAGAGCGGTTCTGAAGAAAGGACCTGAAATCAGAAACAGAACAGTGGAAGGAGACACAAAGTGATAAGTATTGTTTACCTGTCAGTTGACATTGATTAATCTTGTGCTCTGTGATATCACTCAGTGACTCAAACACCTGGAGGCAGCTGTCACAGCTGTGCACAGCTTCTTCCTCTAACTCCTCCCCTTCTTCCGGCCTTTTCTTACAATCTATCAACTCTCCATCTTCTGTCTTGTCTTCTAGTTTACAGTTCAGATCTGAAAGAAAATCAAGACTATGACCCCAGGGCTTTAAGAGATCCTTTAAAAAGAAGAAGATTCAGATTGGGTTTGTTGTTGTTTAGGTTACTTAACAAGCGGGGGGGGGGATATTTTTGCTCAAGCCTGCAGAACATGAACATAATACTAGCTTTTATAGCCACATAAACAGAGGAAGCATCCATCCTCTCTTTTCTCAATGGTTTTTCTTCCCAAACAGTTACTCCCCCCTGAAAAACAGCACTTCCATTCGTCACAGTTAATTTTGTCAAGTTTAATATAACTATTGGAGGCTTTTCATCACTTGAATAATTTAAAAGAATAAATCCCTTCTACAATTCACCACAATATAATGAAAGGAAAGACAAAAATGTACCAGTGAGTGAATTCAAGAGATTTTGTTTTAAGTTTCAAAAAATGATAAAAGCTATCCAAGTCATGAGAATGAAATTGTCTCATTTCACTAACCAGCCAAATGATCAGATTATTTTATTTTATTGCCAACTAAAAACAAAAACATATGCCTTAAAATGAGAAGTCCTAAAGTTATTTAAACTGTCTGCTAATTAACCAAAGCTGTATTAACCTGCAGAGGATCACTAGCCCAAGAGACCCTGTTTCCATCATTATAAATTGTAATTGGTATAGTGAGGATCAAACTGATAATCTAGTTCCAGGACAGTAATGATGAGCCCAACAATAGGTTCTAACTTTCTGTAAAGTTCACACAAATCCCTTGTAGAAAGTGAAATCTAATCATCATCCAGCACAACTGCAGCTTTGTATACAACTAGTGCAAAAGGGACAAGCAAGTTTAACACTTTAAAAAGATCATAATTTAAGAGAGCTTCTTGTGAACTTTCAGAAAATTACCCATGCCAAAAAGGCTTGAAAACACAGTACTGAAAAGCTAAGAGCTCTATCGAGTTCACCAGGTTTTAAAAATATATTTTTTCCCCCGCTTCAGATACTAGGAGCTGTATCTTTCTATCAACCTTCCTCCAAAGTAGAAAGCCATGATCAAGGCTGCATACATATAGTCCCCTGGGCCTATAAGAAATCTGATAAATTCCCTCCTGCCCACTAGAAAACAAACTGGAGCAAAAAGAGACCTGAGAGAGGAGCTTGAGAAGAGGGGAGTGGAGGTGCAGAACCTAAAACTGACTCGGGTGGAAGCTGCATCCATTCCAACTCAACATTTGTTCAGATGCAGCAGCAGTTTCTCCTACAGAAGTTAGCATAGCAATAAACCTCAGTTCAGTCCGATGGCAGGACTGGAGACATCAAGAAAGCTTCCCCTCTAGAGACCATCATTTTCCCACTAAGCTGAATGGGGAAAGAGAAAGGGTTTTCCACCACAGGAAGGCAGGAACACATCAACATCTTCTCCCTAGCGCCTGGAAAGTTGTGAAAGAGTGCTCTCCTCAACAGTTTGCCTGATAAGAGAGCACCCTCTTTGGATGCGAGAACTGATTGATCAAGCTTCCATAAGTACTATGGAAGAGAAGAGACCCCCCCCCCATTGCAGATGGCCCTCTACATTCTTAAAACTCAATAAAGCATACCTGGAATTATGTAAAGGGTGGAAAAATCTGTATGAGGAACCAAGAAACTCAAATGGCAAAATGATTGTACATGTGTAAACACTGTGACTGAATATTGGTATATGTTTAGTCCGCATGTGTGAATGAGGCGTATAAGTTATGTGTTTTGTATGAAGACATGTTTCAAGTTCTAGGTTGTGTATGTGAATGGCATGTAAAAGTATGATCCTTTGTGTTTTTTGGTATGGTGGCACGTATATTTGGCAAGCATTATGTTTACATGAATATGTTGTCTACTAACAAGCAGCTTATACATGTTAAATGCATATGGAAAGCTCCCTTTAAAATCCCTTTGGAAAGTGTTTGTGGTAATTAAGGCTGCCATAGTACATGGGAAAGCAACTCAGTTACTAAAGGTGCTCACATTCCACCAGTACTAAGGCACAATCCACCGTGCGCCATTATCTAGTCAAATATTGACTACATATACACACTTTAGGAAACTGTGATTGACAGTGAGTCCCCATGGTATAATACATGCAGTATACACATAATTAAAATGTGAGTATGACTCTCATAAGAAGCAGTCCTGGTATAGAAGTAGTATACTGGCATGTACCAGCTAATTTCCATATTGTTTAATTTGGATCTTACATTGCCCCAGAACAACACATGCTGATTGAAGAGAAAAGCCCCTTTAAACTCCCTTTAACACACTGCTTGGATCCCAAACTTACTTGTAAGTACATTCCCAACCTTTACATCTACCTTAGCCTAGCAGTTAAAAATACCGCTAGGTTATAAGCAGCTGAGGAAAAGAAATAATTGTCTTAACTGTTGCAAACTGACCCCGACATCATTAAACACTTGTTGGAAGGCAGCATGTGCACAATGCATACTATTAGATGTTCAGCTCAAGCTCCCAGTTTCATCTCATAAAACTGACAGCACTCGGGGAAATGCAGGCACTGGGTCTGAATTTTAACACGACTATTTAAATGCTGCACATAAAGTTTACAGACCTGTTTGTTTTAAAATAAGGGTAGAGTCTGACTCTGCTTTAAGTAGCATGCTAGAGGGGAGAAAGATGCAACAACCACAGCGCTTATTATTCATGAATGCTGGCCCTTAACAAGAATCCAATAGAGTAACAGACAGGCGCGTGCACAGAGCTTAAGATACAAAACGTGAAAAACTGCTTATGACAATGCGTTTTACAAAAATAGAACCGACTATTAATGTTAGGAATTATTTTTTCAAATTACATAATGGGAGTCGCTGTGAGGGAGAGGGAAGACTTGCTTCCATTTATGCATTCACAGATACAAACCTACTGGGACGGGAGTCAGGCAACTTAGTCCCTTCTGCTGCAACTTCAGAATGCATGCTCTAGCAAAATGCTACGGTAGTTTTTAGGTCAACTCTTAAGGGGGGAAACCTGCGAGACCTGGGTTCGGTCACAGCCTCTGTGTAATGAGTTGTGGCAGCCTCTGCCTCTCTTGATGCATATATTTCTACCACTGTCTCTCACTCTCCCCACCCCACCCCCCACCCCGGTAAAGACCTCTCCATTTTAAAATAAAGCCACAGATACTTGGAAGCTGCTGAATGGTTTTAGAGATGGCAGGAAGATCCATCGTCTACACTGCATATGGCAACACAAAATTATTACGGCTAGGTTTTGATGAAGCATTGGCTCAGTGGCAACCCTAACTATTGGTTGGCTCCACCAACATATTCCAAGCCTTTCACACTAGTTAATGACTTTCCATAGTTGTATCTTCTGGGAACACTGCTCATTCAACATCTCACTCTGGACGTACAGAAAATAGCCACATGCTTCCATTCCCACCACCCAGTAACCATACAGACTAGAAACTACAGTTTTCAAAAATAAAAGACTTCCACAAAGGATGTTCTCATTAAAGGAGAGCACGTGTTGCGGATGGGGCCGAGCAAAGCACCCCATGGTTGCCAGGCAGGATAGATTGAAGGGGCTTGGATTGGATTGGTGGTGTTACTGGGGTAAATTTGATGTTGCCAATTTGGGGGTGGGAACAGAGGTTATTTAAACAAGGTCCACAGCAAGCTGCTTTCTCTTTCGCTGTGGGCCCTCCCTTGATTGGGCTTGTGCTTTGACCTGGCTATGCCTGTCATGGGGTCGTCTGCATTGGTGCGGGGGCCTGGTAGGAATTTTTCCATTTGGCTGATTAGTGTGTGCCAATTGGTTTTTGCCTACTGCGTAGCAAATCGTCACAACTTGTAAGGTTGGCGGTTAGGCATTGGTTAAATTGGTTGGTGGAGGGGTATGGATTGGCTGTGCCTGCCCCTCCAATGCTGCTGCTGCACGGGAATTCCGTTAAAGGAATTCAGGGGCTTACCATCCTCTCGTCCAAACCCCTGGAATCCGGTGCGGGCCGCGTAAGCTCCTGGGAGCATGCGGGGAGAAGCTGAGGGTCTGTGCCGCAGCTCCAGTTATCCCTGATCTTGTTCCTCCACACTGGCTTTCGCTGGAATCCGGGAGTCAGTGCTGTCCCCCAAGGCGGGGGGGACAGATAGTCATAACCAATGCCTAAGCAACCACTCACAATGTGTATGTTTAATAAAGTTGTGGCCAAAATTATGCCAAAAACCTTAAACAAAAATTATGTGTGATATGTGAGTTATTGGTGTAGGGGTGTTTTGGGGACCTCAGCACGCAATGCAAATTGTCTGCAAAATACCCAATATCTAAATCCATGGTTGCACACTCATCTGATGGGCAGCAAACAAGAGAGAAAAAGCATAAACCGCAACCCCTGATTTTCTCTCGGTCCTATCAGTATGATGGACTGGTGTATAACCATCACCAGCCTGAGGTTTTATAGCATCTCACATGTGGTATAAGTTCAAGCTTATACTGGTAGGTGCCACCTAATGTTATCAACATTTATTTTACACAGAGCTTGCCTTACCACACTTTCTCTACATACCATCAAATATCCACGTGACTCCAAATCAGAAGTCCTACCAAATGAATTTTTTCTTTGATAGCTGCAGAACTTGACATTAATTCTCTAGCTCACAGATGCATTGCAGATATCTGTGATATTAGAAACTTTTTCTCCTATCAAACATATGATTGACATGGGAAAATAAATGCACTGGGCCCACCTTTTCCAACAAGGGAAGGGGTGGGAAAGTTTTACAAGTACACAATCTCTGGAATGCTGGTTCTTGCTGGAGTCTGGATACAGAGGAAAAATTGGACTGCCGGGTTTCAGATATTACTTAGACACACACACGTCACCATCTCCTTGTGTATATGGGATGTATCAAACTAAGTTTCACTGAGAGTAAAGATAAAGATAAAGGGACCCCTGACCATTAGGTCCAGTTGTGGCCGACTCTGGGGTTGTGGCGCTCATCTTGTTTTATTGGCCAAAGGAGCTGGCGTACAGCTTCCGGGTTATGTGGCCAGCATGACTAAGTCGCTTCTGGCGAACCAGAGCAGCACACAGAAATGCCGTTTACCTTCCCACTGGAGCGGTACCTATTTATCTACTTGCACTTTGACGTGCTTTCGAACTGCTAGGTTGGCAGGAGCTGGGACCAAGCAATGGGAGCTCACCCCGTTGCAGAGATTTGAACCGCCGACCTTCTGATTGGCAAGTCCTAGGCTCTGTGGTTTAACCCACAATGCCACCCGCGTCCCTGAGAGTAGACACAATGAAATTAATGGACTTAAGTTAGTCATGTTCATTCATTTAAATGGGTCAACTCTAAACAGGATTAGCACTGGATACAACTCATGGTATGGGTGGACAATCCGCTCATAGAAGCCTACAGCTGTGTGTGGATTGTCCATCACTGAATTGTATCTCCAGTATGAACTGTTGGAAGTTCAGGGTCTCAAACCACAAAACACTAGTAAAGCTCAATACGTCAGCAAGTCTGTATATCACTGTCCCATCTGCAAGATCCCTTTATAAGATTACCTAATGCAAAAGGGGGGGAAAGATTTGGCTCTGGAAGGAATTCTAACCATTAATATAGTACATAAATGAACTGCTGTTTTCTGTTCCTGATTATGTTAAATGTTATTTATAAATGGTATTTTCCTCATTACTTTCGTGTCCTGGCAGGTGGCTTTCTCCTTCTCTTCCTTCTCCTCATAAGGGATGTTATTGCTGTAACTTGGTCTAATAAAACTACAACTTTGGAGGAAAATGAAAAACTGAAAAGGCTTAAAAGAGTTAGCAGCAATAAACCCATGGACTTCAATTAATTTCCAGTAAGAGATTGGTTTAAGGCCAACAAGCAGAAATTCTATTCTGTCCATGTAAAAATTAGGTTTCACCACATTTACTTTTTATAACCTATATAAAAGTCAAGTTTTAAAAAAGTAATGAATATCTAAAAGCCATCTCAGCAGACTGGCAAAGACAATCTGTATGCCTGAAACTCATCTTGAATATTTCTCTCCACGCAACAAGGATCCATAGCTGATCAAGAGCCTAAAATGTCAAACTACGAGGAAGAAAGCCCAGTTTCCAGTCCATTTGACTGCGTTTTAATGGACCTCCTTCCAAGCCACTTCTGCATGGAAAAGTGCTGGCAAAAGAAAGGAAAACTAAGAGATCATGTGGTTATAATTATGACCAGGAAAGTAATATTTCTGCAGTTCAGCGGTGAAGTAAAACTCTGTCGCTGTCTGCTCCCAATAGTGTCCATCGCAAAACAACTGCCTCATTAAATCTCTGCAGTAAGATTAATATGCCGTAGCTGCACTACATTTATAACTTGGTACTCCATAAAAAGCACATTTAATGGAAGGAGCAAGAGCTTTGATACAAAGATTTACTAGAAAAACTTCTAGCAGCATGTATGGGGCTTCTTACGCTGCTTTTGTGTGAAACAGCTGAATATTTTCTGTATCTGCTTGAAGGCTGAAAGTGTTGCAGCATACAAGGCACCCAAAAGCCGTAATAACAAACAAATCAATAATCAATAAAGACATTGGTAAATGCTTTTCAAAACTCCACACACCTCACATGGTATGAGCCCATGGGTGCTTTATTAAACAACATTCCAACATGAGTAACATTCTAGAAAAAGGCTATGGCTTATGTTGTGCATAATCGGAAAAATCTCTAGAAATGAAGCTATTCAACTAACCTCAGATGAATCTCCCCATTTCAGGAGCAACCTTCCCCCCGTTTTCTGCAGGGTATTCTCACACCCTGCCATGGTTTGCTTTAACCACGCTATAGTTTTTATCAGTTTTTAGCGTGTTTTTAATATTCTGTTGGGAGCTGCACTAGAGTGGCTGGGGAAACCCAGCCAGATGGCTGGGGTATACAGTAAATAATAAATTATTATTATCAGTACTAACCATGGTTTCTTTACTGGTTTAAAATATCGCAGTACTGCTGTTCAATTAGAAGTGTCCTTAACTTTTTCCAATAGGTTATAAAATTGACCAAATGCTCCTGTACCCACAGTTTGAAACTCACTTTAAACACTGACTATGAGAGCAACTCTGGTTCGTGCCAATGTAGATATAATACTATCATAACTATCTCCTAACTGTGTTAATTAATTCATTAATTCAAAAGATTCAGAACAGTGTGCCTGCCCAAGATGTCCCATTGCTGCTGATGCTTCAAATAGTTACAATTGTTTTCTTCCACTTTATAAAATAGTAAAGGTGTATAATAATCAAAAGCAGAGGGTTTTTTGGTCAGGGAAAAACACAACATCTGAGATCTTCAGAGGGGTGGAGATCTCAGTGGTGATCTGTATGGAGGGGGTGGTGATCTGTATGGAGTATTTTGAAATGCACTGAAATATCTGGCTGAGCTTTGCTTTTCCAGAAATAAATCCTTAAGTTGCCCTGCAGATGAGCCAGTGTAATGTCACAAGTTAGGCTATTACGCAAGCATGTCAATCAGCTACATATCCGTGCGATCATCCAAGATTTAATGGCAAATGCCATTAAAAACTGACAAAGCAAGAGAACGTTTTGGGAAAACGTGTTCATTTCCTCACAACGTATTTTCCAAACGCAGCCCACTAAAACATTAACAGGATTTCATTTCTCCAAAGTGGTTAGAGACATTTCCAGAAAAAAGTAGAAGAAAATTCCATATATGGTTCCATATTTTGTCACAAGCAGTCTTTTTATGAGGGTGTCAAAGAAGGAAAATGTAGTATATACAAGAGTCCAAAGAGTTAGACAGCACAAATACCAACAAAGAGATGAATCCACTTTACTAGAGATGAAAAATGTACTAATAATCAGTTTACCGCAAATAATAAGCTTACATTACTATTAATCACCTTACAAAAGAATCCTTCAAACTAAAAGCTATACATTAGCTGCAATGGGGGGGGGGGCTTTTTAAGTCTAAGTAAAACACGATCAATGAAAGCAGAATTTCCCCTTAGGATTTTCTTGAGACCCTCATCTAAAGATCCATAAGCAAGTATCAATAGAGCATAGAGCATGATCATTTCGTTGAGCAAAAGCTATTTAATTATTACTTCGCAGAATAAGTAGTCAAATATACCAAAAGACTGAATCATTCCTTAAACTGTAAAAACCAAGTTTTTTTTTCAAACCAGAAGCAAAAAAATAAAATAAAAGGGAACCACTGTAACCAACAACATGCTATTAACCCCGTTATAGCTGTTCATTATAATGAACAGGTCAGATTTCCAACCTAAAATCTTGCTGGTTGAACTAAGGATTTAGCTACAAAACTCCCAGTGACTTAAATGTAGGGATCAGTGGCTGCTAAGAAATTCAACGGATTAAGATTTTAACTATACACTCGTTTATGAAAGCAACTAGCCTGTAGAGATACTGGCCACAATCCAGAAGTGTGCATGCGCCAGATCGGCATGCACAAGCTAATTCCCATTTCAGTCCCTTCCTTCTGCCAAACTCCCACACCGTTTTCAAACTTCCGGAAGTTTTTTTTAAAGTGGCTTGACATATCTGCTGTGTGGGTGGGGAAGACATTGTGAGGGGAAGCAGGGCTACTGGAATATAAATGGGCCGAAAAAATGGATTTGAGCTGAGGTCTGGTTCACAGCCTAACTGTCGTTTCATATGAAAAGTTTCTTTCAAAGAGCTGTGATTAGCTGGGAGCTAGTGTGGATTCCTGCTTATAAATAAGGCATCGTGGATATTAAAGGGTCCGTATTTCCGGAAGACGGTCATTCATCCATCAAACTGAAGCCCTCTTGGTTGAGGGAAAGAATCTTGGGAAGCTAGGAGGCCTTTGGGGAACAGAGAGAAATGGAAAGACGGGCTTTTTCTTCCTTCCAAATACTTGAGCTGGAGTTCAATCAGGTAAGAGTGGACTAAATATCTCTCACACTGTTCCAAGACAAGCAATATAAATGTAGGAATTCAGCATTACCTGTCTGCACAGCTGACTGTCCCACACCTCCCTGGTCCTCCGATTCATTTTCTTCTACTGTCAAGGAAAGGTAAAAAACAAACAAACAAAACGAAAAATGATCCATTAGGTAAGTGCCTTATTTGTATTCCAAACACATATCGCTGCCTTCCATTCTTAAGGCCATCAATGTTCCCACTCCATGATAAAGAGAAATTCTGCCTAACAAAATATCTATTTGAAAAGGAGCCAGGCTTTAAACTGAATCTCAATGCATCTATTTGTCCATTGGATAAGTGGCTTTATGGGACAACTCAAAAAATGTTGTGCATCAGAAGCCAAATAAATCCTTGCAGAAGGGAATCAGTCTTTGACTGTGTTCTTACTTGAAAGCTCCACCAACCGTAGTAGCCCCTGTAAGCATAAGGGCAAGAGCATTCTTAAACCATCAATCTGGAATTTCTCTACCACTTAAAAAATATCAAAAATAAAATAAAATCTATCAGAATCCTAAGATCTAGGACTTTGAATATGAAAGTTATCTATCGAGTGTATGCATCACAACTGGGGAGTTGTCGCTGCAGCTAGCCTTGCCATTTTGACTGGGCTATGGTCAGTTGCACTGTAGCTATTCCTGTAATTTGCATTTGGCTGTAGCAACAGTGTCAGGCACTAGAGCAATTTGTAAGGGATGTGACTCAAGATAAAGGAGAATTGCCACTCTTCCCCCCTTTTTTTTCTTTTAAAAAGACTCTTCCATCAAGTTCCAGCTCTAAATGGACAGGAGGAAGAGAACAGTGCTCTTCTCCCATTCCAAAGAGGTGACGATTTAAGGTTTAAGGAGTGGGGACTTAAAAGTTTATCAAGCTTCTACTGAGGAGCAGTCTTAAAGTCTTGGCAAAAAATATAAACGCTTAGATATTTAAGTCTCACAGGCTGGATGTGATACTAGTAGGTATTTAATAAGACAAGGATTCCATAGAGGCATTATACATTAAGCGGTATTATTCCCTGGTACAACTTTTATGCTGCACTGTGATTTTAGCTACTCTATGGAAACAACCATTAAAAGGGAAATTGGGGGTGGAGTGGGATCTAATGGTAAGAGAATGATGTTGAGCAGAGTGGGGAAACTCACACCTGAGATGTCCCTCCATACCTCTCTTTCTAGCCCTTGGGAATCTTTTCCCAGGCCATGTCCCACTCCAGCCCCTGCTCCATACATTCATTCTTGATGTACTGCCTCACTGGAATATGAGCTTGAACTGCGATAATACCTCCTGCTTGCATGGATGCTGTGTGTGTGTGTGTGTGTGTGTGTCTGTATACAGTAATGGACAGTGCAGTGATGCTTACCTGACCTCTTGACAGCTGAGTCTTTGCAGCTTACCAGGTGAAAGAGTCAGGGGGCGGGGCGGCAAGTTGGTTGGCGTTGTGCAAATGTGCCTGCAGGGGCCCAGCTGCTTTTGCACAGTGCTGAGCTCCCCACCACTTCGCCCCTCCCACTCTCTGCCCTGGTAAGCGTCAATGACTCAGTTTTCAGTGGGTATGGTGAGCAGCAGTGTCTAACCACTGTGCACAACTGTGTCAACCACTAACTTTAGCATAGCTGGAGGCGGCCTTCAGTATAAAAGGTAAGAGTAACATCCATTATTCTGTCCACTTTTGCCTCTGGTCCAGCACTGGCAGGCAGCCACAGAAGGTTCTCCACGAGGGAACACAGCCCTTGTGCTGGAAAAGGTTCCCCAGCCAAGATGTAGAGCATTGTAAAATATAATTAAGAAGATTTAGCCAGGGAGTTCCTGTCCTTGCCATTCTGACTCCCAGGATCCCACTTCAACCTGGGGCAGAGAAATCCCATTTAGTTCAGTCCCATTGCACAAGCATGCATGTGCACATGCACAAATACACACACTTTTGGCCTGGGTAGTTTCTGTTCAAATATTTTGGGGTTGTCGCTGCCTGCCACAGCCATAGGATTGCCATGCTGGAGGAAAGACAGCTGCAAGCTCTCTGAACCCATCCCAATCCACCACATCCATTCTCATCCACCTCACTATTTTGAAAAATGTTAAAAGGAGCATCACAAACAGCAGAAGTTGAAAGTGCCACGAGAAAAAAAGATGGAAAAGAACGCAGACTGTTTGGGGGTGAGGTCTCCCCATAAGCAAGTGAATAGTGCAGGCACAGTCAATCTCTGTGTTAGCCATTTCCTGTTACCCTTTCTGAAAGGGCTGGGCAGTCTAGCAAGTCATTCAAACCTTCCCAAATCTCTTTGCCCATCCAAGAGATCTAGAGGAAGCACAGAAAAGGCGGGTGAAGGGTTCCACTATGGTGGATTAAACTGTCTAGACTGGAGTCATAGCAAGATCAAGAGAAATGGAGCAGCCTGTGACATTCAGAACCTAGTGGGGCTCTCTTCAGCTTAGGGGTCCCTTCCCAGAGATGCAGGTGAGGGAAACCTCCCCCTGAGACTAGGTTGCTTCAAACTGGGATGACGCACAGAAGCCTTCCTTGCCCTGGGAGTTCCTCCCTTCACGCTGCACAAAATTAGACTCAAGCGGTGGGAAGCTCTAATAAGAGCATTCAAAAAATAAATGCTGTGAGTTTGTCAAGAACAGTGGTGACATTTTTGGCATGCTTGGAGCAGTCCCACTTAGAAGAGAATTTAGCCCATTTTATTCCAACAGAGTAAATATTCTGAAGTTCAGCAGGATCCAAAATTCACTTTGCTTCTACTTCTCTCCCACTGGTGGCTCCTGGGCACAACTAATTACTTATTTTAACTCTTTCTTGATCGGCACTGTGATGATGAAACAGGGACAACAGTTGTTGCTGTTCTGCAAAATGTTCTGTAGTAGCTACTGGGCCAAATGTGTGGAAGCTGTTGGGTTTTTGGCCAGTAGGCACTGTGAGGCTCAACTCAGACATACTGACAGACCATGGTTTACAGTTATGAGAGGGAGGAGCTATGAGCCCAGTGCTTCTGCACATTTGCCTCCACATCACTTCTTTGAGCACAAGGGGAAGGGAATTTAAAGTTTTCAGTCATCACAATTTGTAACAAGGCAGTTTCCTATTTCACCCAAGTATGGTTTTGAATGGAATGAAAAACTATGGACTGTTACAAATTATGGCTGAAAGCTTCAAATTTGTCTACCTGAGGGGCAGGCAAAGTACCGTATTTTTCGCTCTATAAGACACACTTTTTTCCTCCTAAAAAGTGAGGGGAAATGTGTGTGCGTCTTATGGAGAGAATGCAGACGGGAGGCTCCGCTCAACGCTCCATTTAAAGAGCCGCGTGGAAGGGTGGCCCTTCTCCCTCCTCGGGGAAAAGCCCCCAAGAGCTCTGCGCTCTCTCTAAAGGGAGTGTGGCTCTTGGGGCAGCCTTCCTCCTGCTGCCCTCAAGAGGCTTCGAGCGGCTATCCCATAAGGGATCGCTTGCTGTCCTGGCTTCTGCCTTAGCCACGCTCTGCCTCTTCCAGGCAAGGGGAGCCTTCATCCCCCTGCCCGGGAGAGGCTGCGCGCAGCTATCCCATAAGCCAGGACAGCAAGAGGCTATCCCAGAAGCCAGATCCCTCTTGCTGTTCTGGCTTCTGGGATTCAGAATATTTTTTTTCCTTCTTTTCCTCCTCCAAAAACTAGGTGCGTCTTGTGGTCTGCGTCTTAGAGAGCGAAAAATACGGTAGTTCCATGTATTGCTGGGCATCATTCTTGGCCACTGGCCATGCTGGCCAAAGCTGTAGTCTGGCTGCATCTGGAGGGTCCAATGTTGGCTTACCACTGGCCTAAGTTAAGGCATGAATGAGGGCAAAGGAGAAGCAGGAGAATATGAGGCTCACACTTGGTCGTTCTGTTAAAGGCATGATTTGTTATCTCCAAATCAGACCTAAGCGTTAGTATATTACTAGTGAGACAGCATTTCTCAGGGTGTCATTCTCCTTTTTGTCAAAGGTTCTGTTCTTTATGGTTTTCTAAAATAAATGAACAAAGCAAATTTTTGTTTATATTCTACAAGGAATTGTAGAATCAAACTATACTGCACACTGTACAGCAGAGTAACATAAGTTAGTTGAATCCCACTCATAATGTCAAAGACTTGAGCGATATTATCTCTAATTCAGGTAAATATTTTAAAAATACTTCAATGCTGTTCTGATTTCTATTTTTTGCAACAAATATAAGGTTCAACATATAAGGTGATGGGAAATCTCACTTATTAAGTAGATGCAAAGTTTGGCCAAGATGTCTGTTCAGACATTATCCTACGTGATCATTTTGAAAAAGCCCCCCAAAAGATAATGCCACAATGTTTGATATAAAATCTCTTCAAAAGGCCCAAACTGCAAAAAATGAGCTTTGCAGTTAGCTTGACAACGCTACAATTTTTTAATAATAGCTGCTGTGGTTTTCGCATCCTGCCTGCGGTGACGGATGTGGGTTAGGTAGCAATTGTTAAGATCTTGTTAACCTTTGTCCGTACTTCCAAATTTGGCTGTTGGAAAGTTACTGAAGCTAACCCTCAGGAACAGAGCACCAGGCTTTGCCAAAATATGGCTAGCTGCTACAGGTAT
The DNA here is from genome assembly GCF_965112155.1 of Podarcis liolepis. NCBI lineage: Eukaryota > Metazoa > Chordata > Lepidosauria > Squamata > Lacertidae > Podarcis > Podarcis liolepis. Next base: position 44,594,737 of record NC_139560.1, on the reverse strand, counting down.
GTTGTGCTGACTTCATCCTTGTGTTTATATGCTTCAGTGCATCTTCCTAAAAAGGTTATGTCCTCCTCAAAATGAATAACAATTAAACCGGCGAAAGGCAGTGGGCTAGAAGAACTGATTCCTAAAGATAGATCAAGGGAAAATGTGGGGGCAACATGAACCAACAGGAGAACTATAAGTTTCAAAGGCAACAACACCAACACCTCTGTTATTCATTGTTCCCTTTTGAACTTAGAACTGCACAGCGCACCTGGCTAGAAAGGCACTTACACAGTATTGCATGCATACACAGATACAGGAAAATGGTATGAGAGGGACTACTGTTCTTCTATTACTGTTTGTGTGTCCTTCAGGAAACACATTTTAAAAACTGTTAAGTGTGGACTATAATCAGTTTTCTCAGTTCCCTTGGTAAACAAACAAACAATACAATACACTTAATACTTGGCTGCACTGGAGCAATAGTTAACAGCCGCCTTGAACAACTTTGGAGACAAAAGACACAATTTTGCTAAATAAACAGAGAGAGAGAGAGAGAGAGAGAGAGAGAGAGAGAGAGAGAGAGAGTGCCCCAATGAAATCCAAATACTGCCAGCACTGGCCAACACTGCTAAACAATGAAACAGAATGTCTATAAGTAATTCAGTCCACAACAGTCAACTAATCACTAGCACCTGCTAATCAACCACACCAAAGGCTGCAGAGTGATAGGCCTTCATCCATCATACCATAATGCCATAAGTCTGCCTGAAGCCAAAAAATGGCTTTAGAATTCCAATGTGTTTCACTGCACACAAGATGGAAGTCAGCTGTGTGCTAAATAATTCCCCCCACTTTCCATCCAAAACAAAAGAATTGCAGTTTGCTCTCTTCTTTGCCTGGGATATTAACACAGGAAGAATTCCACCCAGTTTTCTGAAGCTCTTACAGCAAAGGTTTATAATCTGCAAGAATATGCAATGCACTGTGATCTTAGAGGTGTTACCAGTAGAGCATCTTTCATATGTTGGCATGGGGTTAGTGGGGAGACACATACCCTGGGTCATGTGTTGCAGTTGTTGTTTTTTCTACTTTTGAGTAGTCACTTCATGGCATGGCACACTTTTTTTGTGAATGGAGCAAGCACATACCCTGCTGCTCTGCCACCTCGCTCATTAAGACCACCACAAAGTTAGTGGCCTTTGTAAAACCAATTTCGTGCTCACTGTTTAGTACTGGTTGCTGTTGTTTCAATTTCTCATGCCTTAGTTTACGAGATTAATCATATAAAAGCATTTCAGCACTAAGCAAATGATAAATAAGTAAAGCAGAATTAGTCCTATCAAAACACAAAACACACTGCATCATCCTTAAGGTAAGTTCTTTAGCAGTGTTTCTTCAATCTCAATAAAAAAAGAAGTTTGCAAAATGTAATTGTGATAGTGCTGCTACTGCCACCACTACTCAATGTTGGCTTAGTGCTGAAACGTAGATGGTATCCTACAGGGCACAGAACAGACAATTATCTCTTCCAAAACACACGGAACAAGGTTGGGGGAAAAGGAAGGAATGTAGGTAGTTTGGGGATTAATGAAACAGAAGCAACGAAAGGCATACTGCACCAGACGTGCTTTGGGAAAGACAAAGGCAGAGAAAGTAATCGCAATGGAACAAGGTTGTAGGGAGAAGCCAACACGGTTCCTTGATTCTCTTTTGCAATACTACAGGCACAGTCAATGCACAGACCAGAGTTCTGGTGCCTGTACACACATAGCATGAAGAGGAGAAGAGCTTCAAACGCTCAGGAACGCATGGTAGACGTGTGCCAGGGAACCATCACCGCTGCATGTTTCAGATGCCCCCTTCCCTTTACTCTTTCTGCATAGAGGAGCGAAGCACAACTGCCACTCAGAATGTGAATGAGTTCTTCTGTCGTGATCAGATATGCTTTTTAAAAAATCACTCCTGATACCTGTGAAGTACAGTAGCCTCAGTGCCCAAATCTGAACTGTAGCAGGTGAGAATAAGGCGGCCAATAATAGACTTGAAGCAGATTGCCGCAGCCCAGGAACAGTGTTGGCCTAGGATTCTTCAGCACCCAGTAGCGCCTGCTTTGAGGAGGGTGCACCTCTCTCTCTCGCTTTCGGTTTCAGCGCTAAAGCAATAGTCTGGCAGACTGAAAAGGTCCCCTGTGGAGCATGCTATGAAAGGACCCCTCAGGGAGCATGCTATGAAAATGGGATGGCCTCTAAACATGAGCAGGAATTTGATAAAGCCCAGGGAACAAAATTCATTATTCCTCCTTCATTTTATAACGATATATATTCTGCAATTCACTAAGCTGCCTCTTAAATGAGAGCCAGCCTTGTTCCGCATTAGGAAAGTAGTGGCCAATGGCAAAAATGTGCATTAGAGACTTAATAAGGGAAGTAATGGGTGACTGTGAAGTTGTGCAAACACAGCAAGAATGTGAATGTACACTTTACAACAAATCCTTGAGAACAAAGGCTGTGATTTATTGTATTTATACTACTACAAACTATAATAAAAATAAAAGCTTTGGATAATTGAAAAAAGTCTTATTTTCTTTTTCACGAGGCAGGTTAATAATTTTTTTAGAGATACCTTCTGCCCTGAATGACTGAGGCCATTTTCGGCTTGTTAAACAAAGTAAGAGAGAAGCCACACATCCCAAAATAAACTATAAAAATAGATTGCTATTGATTTAGTACCCTTCCTAAAATGGTTTCCTTAAGGAACGTGAAACAAAATAAGCCTAATACAGCAACAATAGTTGCTGGGAGGTAGAAGAGGAGGAAAGGTTTTTAACCTAAGACAACTGTCCTCATTTTTTTCTTTCTTTTTTGGGGGGCGGAGAGGGGGGTGACTTGCATTCTGCGTTTCCTGCAGCTCAATAAATAGTTATTTTATAAACCCTCCTATGCATAAAGATTAGAAGTTATTTGGTCTTTTCACCCATCTTACACAAGTCTTTTCCCACAAGAATGACAACTTTGCAGGGGGAAAAATGCGTTCAATCTGCATGTTTGAGTAGTATCAGCAGACAAGTAATAGAGACACTAGGCAGATTAGCATAATCAATACACAATTTACAGAGCTATCCAGACAGAACAGAAGTGATATGTGTATGCCATTATTTTAGCATCTACAAATTACAGTAATTTCGGGAGGTATCTTTATGCATTTTCTCTCCTCTGCCTCTGTACTTGTAAAGCTAATAAGAGGCACAGACTGCCCCCCACCCACCCCCTCCACCCTTCAAAGAGAGAAGACACATTTCAGAAAGACACTTAAGAACAGGAAATATATGTTAACTCTCCTCACTTTCAGGATGTTGAATGGGAGATGAGAATATTTCACTGTTTAAAATAAGGGTTCTTGATTAATGCAAAACTGCAACTCACTGAAAACAGAGCTTGAAGTGAGGCTTAACGGCAGGATCAAGGACCCAAACAAAGCAGTGTTGAAGCAGGAACATGCCAAATCTTTCCAATCCCTTAATTCTGGACTAGGAATTTAGAGCAGACACACTTACCCTGCCCCTTCTCTTCGCGGTTGCAGACTGAAACAAGGCTAAAATTTAGCTACTTTGGCCACAATACTAGCTAACATTAACTAGCATTGATAGAAATTTACCTATTAACCATATGGTGGTTGATTTAAAAATTAACACCCCAAGTTCTAGGTGTATGGCAGGGATACCCATATGATGCTCTCCACATGTTTTTAGGCTACATCCTATCATCTCTGGCCATGATGGCTTTGGCTAATGGAAGTTGGGAGTCCCAACAGCTGGAGGCACTATGTTGGCTACCCTTGGTTTAGGGCATATTTCAACAATTTGGGTCTTATAAGATTATAAGTAAAGGTGGCTGTGTACTGCAAAGCTGATTTAGTAGCAAAATGGCTTGTACTGATATCCAGGGAAGGACTGACCAATTGACAATGGAGCAGATACTGTTAAGTTTCATCAGAATACCGGTACATAACCATTTGAAGGCACAATAATATGCAAAAATGCAATTTAAGATGGACACATGTCTTGAGAGTTCTTTGACTCAGAACTAGAAATCTTGAGAAAAGGAGTAAGCAGCTTTGAAAGCTGTTGGTTTTCTCTCTGAGTTTGACCAAGCAATGCTGAATGAGATACAAAATATGTGTTTCACATTGGTGTGGGCTTGCAGTGTAACCACCTGTTAATAATCTATAAAGAAATAAAGTGGGGCACTGGTTCAACTCTATTGGGTAGTCTCAGCCTTTAAAAGCAGGGACTTGGTTATGGCTGAGCCATGTCTGTAGAAATTCAGGGGGCTTTCCTGGATTAGATGAAGTCCAGATCATAGCGGTAGTAACCTAATTCATAAGATGACAACAATTATCCACACAGACACAGAATGCCCGTTTTTTAAAAGTTGCCCGTTGTAAAGGGGTGGTGGTTGAGGCAGTAGCAAGCACTCAAGGAGTTGCCAGTCTTTTCTGCCATCCTGGACTAAGACAATGAATTTAAAATACTTTTCACCCTTTAGCAATAAACAAGCCATGTAATTCTTCTCTATATGCTATTTGTTCCCTAATCCTACCTAACCACTAGGCACATAAAACATATACTCTTATTCTGTACTTGAGGAAGAAATGGCCAAAATACAATTGCACTGGATCATATCTGTATTAATGAATAATCAAGTCCAGTTCTGGTTCAAAACTCCAAGCACATTTAATGCACACACAGCTCTCACACAATACGTTTGCTGAATATGTAAGACTCTGCACTCAACTTCAAACTAGGAACAAACTGTTGGATCAGGTTCTGAATATTTTTCTTTAAAAAGGGTGTTAAAAGAAGAAAAACTTAAAAGGTCTTATATATTTCTAAAATGAATATAGAGCGACTCTCATACCACACAAGAAACATTAACAAAGCCAATAACCAAGACCAGATACTGCTAGAATTACACCCAACTCTCATAAATATTTTCATAATTTTTTTTTAAAAAAACACCACAATTTGAAGGCTCAGTTCCACTTACTACTCCTCCCTTGGTGGCATCACCAGCCTGTTCCCTTCAACTGATCCATATTCAGTTTAGCGGCATGATTTCTCCTCTCATACATATTACTTTACCTTAAGAACTAAACTGTGAACTATCAGGTTAGCATCCCCACCCCACCCCCAAAAAAGAACAGAGATGGATATTCACAGCCTGATGAGGCTGTTTCATAGTAGTAATTTTATGAGAAGCATAGTGATCTATACTTACAAATATAGTTGAAAGGATTTTGGTTACGGTTAGTACTACTTCAAATCAGTGTGTTCGTGTCTATTCGTGTTTTAAGGGTTTCACAATTATTTATGTTGTTATCACATCGGGCAAATTGGCTGGTCCTTGAAGAAGGCCCCAAACTGCTTCTCCAGGACTGAGGTCTGCAACTCAGCCAGCCCAGCCACAAGCTGGGGAGATCCTATCACAGACTCGCCCAGTTTACTGGGATAAGACTAAGAAGTCCATGGCTCCTGTTACCGGAGAAGATCCTGACCCTGAAAATGGCATGGTAGAACTCCTCAGGAAGACCTTGCTACTACTCAGATCCCTTGAGGAAACTTCATGGAATTCTGTTGAAAACAGATACATGCCCCAAGACTAAAAACCAGTTATATAGCCAAGGCTAACCAACAAGTTCACAGGATACTACCCAGAGGAAATTAGGTAAGTTCAAATCCCATTAAGATGTATGGAATTTAAACACACAGTTGGGTTCTACTTTAATTAGTATCTAATCTTCTCTGGATTCCCCCAAAATACTCTATCCACTGAACCACACAAGCTGAAGTTGATTATCATTAGGGTTTCAACCAATTAAAGATATTTCAAGCAACTAACTGTTTTGCTTTTAAGTGAACGACAAATGGATTAATTGGTTACAATAAAATCAAAAGTATCTTGGTAAACGTCATGTGTTGAGGTTGAAAAATGACCATAACATGGAAAACATCACCTGTCTGTTAAATGCATTGCTTCAATCCAAAAAAGTAGGTAAGCTGTTTATAAAAAAGACACCTTCAGCATCAAAACACTGTCATAAGGAAACACAAAACCCACCCATTCTGCAATAAGTATACACATAAATAAATCTCTTCACACATTCCCACACACAGCAAACTCATTCATATTACCTACAGTCAAAAATCTTATCAATCCTGCACAGCTAAGATCAGCAAAGCCCACCAACGACTTAGGACACCCTATCAGTAGCTCAATGCACTCTGCTTTAGCTACTTCACTACCTGTCAAGTTCTTGTCAGTCACAGTAAGATCCATTCCAGGTGTGTTCAGATTGGTGGATCACAAATTGTGAATTTCTCAGCTAGATCTATGAGTTAGTTAAGCATATGTACATTGTTTTATATGGAAGAGGAGTGTGTTTAATTATTTAGAAAATTCAGGACTTGTTGCTATTGCCATGATATTGCCTTTAATTAACATGGTGAAGGAGTTAATTTATGTGAAACAATTTGGCTCTTGTAATAGAAATGGGAAACCAGCACTTGATGGGGCTTGGGAAGAATACAACACTACCACGGCAAACATCAGCCTTGTATGCCGCTTTGAGCTCCTTTCAGGGAAAAGGCAGAATATAAACTGAAAATATGATTATTAAACATGTTAACAGCTCTGTTTTATTTATACATACAACTTTCTTCGAAGGGGCTCAAACTGGCATATAGTGGTACCTCGGGTTAAGAACTTAATTCGTTCTGGAGGTCCATTCTTAACCTGAAACAGGTACCACTTTAGCTAATGGGGCCTCCCGCTGCCATTGCACCGCTGCAGCGCGATTTCTGTTCTCATCCTGAAGCAAAGTTCTTAACCCATGGTATTACTTCTGGGTTAGCAGAGTCTGTAACCTAAAGCGTCTGTAACCCGAGGCACCACTGCATATGGCTCTTCCTTTACCCATTTACATTCTACCGCAATCAGATTCTAGTAAGCTAAGAAAGGAGTGGCAAATTTGCGAGCTTTCAATGTCCAATGTAGTTATGGGTGAATCAAGGACTCTAAACTTGCATCAGCAAACACCAGCAGGACTCATAGTTGGATATGTGGCTTGATAAAACAGAGGGCATTACTGCAGCAACCTGAAAGCAGTGCGCTCTAGGCATGTTGGCTTGGATCTTAGGCTAAGTTGACCTAAGGAAGTTTGTGGAAGTAAAGTTTTCTGGCCCCTTGCAGCTAACTATACCTGAATAGGCTGAGCAATTGGGCAGCTGATCCCTGCAGAAAGCAGAGTTTATGTTTAAAGATCCTAAGCTTTATTTCCACATGTATGTACTTCATTTGCTCTCTCATCATAGCCCTGTGCAGAGATGGGGAACTGGATCAAGCCAGTGGGCCAGATCCCTATTATCCACACCCATCCACAGGCCAACTTTGGCAGATGAACAAGACCCACCCATTGTTCAATCATGGGACATCTTATTGATGTCAGCTGACTGGCGCCTGTCTCCAATTGCGAAGGAGGTTGCAATTTCATTGTAAGATGTAGTTCCAGTATCAATCAGCTCATTGGCACTGGGAACCTGCCTTCAAAGAGACTCCCTTGTAAGTCCCTATCAGCTGATTTTCAGTTACAAGGAGTCTGTGCCGTGCTTTGGAATCTTCGCAATCCACTGATAGATGGGGTTTGACCTGCTTTTCCAAAAGTTTCACTTCCCTTTGACCAAGCCTCAACTTTTCCTGACCCACTCTTGATATCATTTATGATGTCAGGTGCAGAGCATGGTTTGGCCAAAATGGTCTGAAGGACCTAAGCAGACCTGTTGGTCGTTCTAAGGTATTTACATTCAGTCTCTGTATACAGAACACATTTCACACAGCTAACCAGGTAAGAAATCTTGGGGTAGTGGTGGGCAGCTTAACCAAAAAATGTTGAAACCAAGATCTGATGGCTGCGGAAAAGCTAAATTCCATTATAGGAATCATTAGAAAAGAAGTTAAAAATAAAACTGCTTTAAAAATGAGACTACAGAGGTACAGCATGACTATGGAATGGTGATCAGTTGCTGGGAATCACAGCTGGGGAGAGTACTGTTGCAGTTCAAGGCTGCTTGTGGGCTTCCCACAGGCATGTGACTGGCCACTGTGAGAATAGGATACTAGACTAAATGGGCTTTGGCCTGATCTAGCAAGGTTCTTCTTCTGTTCTTAACAGAGCAATACAGCATTTGGTGTCCTGATCACCTCCATCTGACAAGATAAAAGTAAGGGCAATTTTATTGATTCATTGATGTTCCTCTCCTGACACTGACAAATAAAGTATAATCAGTGGTACCTAAATAAAAGAAAATACATATAAAGCATCCTGGTTTATAGGGCAAACTATGAGGGGTATTTTTACTTACAGAAATCCTGCTGCAATTAATGAACATGCCTCCGTTAAGGCCGTAACTTTCAATAGGTCTACTCTGAGTAAAACCTAGCTGACTACCACTCTGTGTACAAAAGCATAAGGGTTATACGTGAAAGCAAGCTTAGAGGACTACACTGCATATTGGAGAAACACGAATGGAGGAATGGTTTTAACCCCCTTCCTCACTGGCCCTCTTCCAACTCAAAACTCCTTCCTGCTTCACATCTTCAACCAAACCAGCTTTCCCCCCAAACAGGAGGTACAACAAAAGGTAAGCAGTCATAGGCACTCTTACGTAATACAGTACAGTGGTACCTCTGGTTACGTACTTAATTCGTTCTGGAGGTCCGTTCTTAACCTGAAACTGTCCTTAACCTGAAGCACCACTTTAGCTAATGGGGCCTCCTACTACCGCTGCGCTGCCACTACACGATTTCTGTTCTCATCCTGAAGCAAAGTTCTTAACCCGAGGTAATATTTATGGGTTAGCGGAGTCTGTAACCTGAAGCATATGTAACCTGAAGCATATGTAACCTGAGGTACCACTGTTTAGTGTAAACATAACTTTTATATGCCTGGGGGTGATGTGTAAGTTGCTTTATTGCCGAACTGAACCCTCAGTATCTCTGAGGTTTTCCTGTACTATACTTCCTCTTACTATTCACATTCATACTTTAAGTCTACAATCTCATTTAAGCAGTATCCTCTCCCCAATCCATATATATACCTAATCTTCCACTCATTAAAACAAAAATGACAGTCCCACCCCACCAAAATAAAGCGAGTTACAGTTAGAAGCATTTTTAAATCTTGGTGTCCTTGAACAGGTGCGGTCAGAATGCAATGTGAAATACAAAAACAGAAGATGATTATTATCACAGTAGAAACCATAAAAAAGATTAAGGAGTGACACTACAAGTTAGAGACACTGTTGACAAATTTCAGTCGCTCTGACACCAAATTATCCCGTTCCTTAGACAGGTGTTGTTAACAAAGCATGTTTCAGATCTTGGGCAAAGTAACAAAGACAAAAGGCAGGAATGCTCACTGAAAAATCTCCCATAAGAGCACCTCGTAAAGGCCAATAAAATAAAAATAAAAAACCACAAAAATACAATATGCAAATAATAGCAGGTGTCAGTAATAATAATACATACTTGGTAATGTGAAGAATAAACAATATACAGTGGTACCTTGGGTTACATATGCTTCAGATTACATACGCTTCAGGTTACAGACTCCGCTAACCCAGAAATAGTGCTTCAGGTTAAGAACTTTGCTTCAGGATAAGAACAGAAATCATGCTCTGGCGGTGCGGCAGCTGCAGGAGGCCCCATTAGCTAAAGTGGTGCTTCAGGTTAAGAACAGTTTCAGGTTTAGAACGGACCTCCAGAACAAATTAAGTAGTTAACCCGAGGTACCAGTGTACAAATATACCATCTGCTAATAAATGTTTTAAAAATAAAGCATTGACAATGGCTCCCAGAGAGAAATGCACACCCACTTTGCCCCGGCCTGGTTCTATTAGCTGAGGCAGCACAGTAGCAAAGCAAAGGTCTGGCTTACTGTGTCATCTGAACCCAGGCTTGTGATTAAGCTCTTTCCTTCTTAACCACAAACTGTTGCCAAGAACAAACCTGGTTTATCTTAGCATTCCATGCAAATGTGGCCAATATCTTGCAAAGGAGTCATACATGCTACCTAATTGCTGCAAAACTTATTGCTCAATCGTAGTGATCAGCTAGCCCATTTTTAGGGCCCTGATCATGAGAGTGCAAAAGAATCTTTAGAGGGAACATGGGGCACATATCTGATTGGAATGACCTGACGTCCTGGCTGGGCGGGCAGAGGGCATCACTGAGACAGGAATGAGGAGATGTAAGAAGGCTACAGCTGGAAAATGTATCTAAAGGCATAAGGGATGTTCAAGTAACATTCTTGTACAGACCAATTTTAGAAATAAAATAAAATAGAAGTAACTGTTGCAGAGTGAAAGGTCTTTTCAGCAACACGTTGCCACATACAATATTTATAAGACAAACACGGACACAGGTAAATTCACCTAACCTATGAACAACCAGGACATTCCCCACCCACTTAGCATCAGTGTTGGCATGTGGTAAAGCAGAGGTGCAGAAGCTTTAATGTTAAAGAACATAAATGCTCTGTGTTGGGAGATTTAGGGGGGTAGAATTTGCAAAATCATCAGGGATATGAATAGCCAATAGATATAATTCTAAACTGGAAAATAAATAAATTAAGAGAGCTCAGTTGGGGTCTGGGAGAATCCTGTACTACCATCCAAATTGCGGTGACACTCAAATTCTGTACTGATAATTATGCTACTAAATCGCATTCTACAACTTAAGACAACATGTAAGTTTTAAGGATGAGAGTATCAAAATTAGGTGGCAATGCTGACATTCTTATTAAAATGGCTTTTCTGGAGCTTTTAATACACCTGCTTCAGAGAATTCTTATCCATGCCTACATGTGAGTTTATATAGTTAAGAACAAAACTGGATATTTGTTGTGCCCTTGAAAAGCAGGCTCCTGGTATGTCCCAAATGAAGTGTATTTAAGAGTGCTGATACTGGGAAAATCAGAATAAAGTTTATATATGTAGTTAGGATGATAAGTCTAGGTAATACTGCTGAAAAACTACGTTCACTTAAAATGAAACACTATTTAAAATCTGGAATATGCCAGCAACAGAACTGTTATTAATTTGCCAGCAAAGTCAACCAACACTACCACCCTCCATTAAAGTTAGCAATGTAAGATTTGAAAAGTGGGTAATTGTCCATATTGAAATACTTAAAGTAAGTGTGGTAAAAGTAGTTGCATATGTTGTGCACGCTCTAAAGTATGCATTTTCCAAACCACAGCACTTCTTCACTTTTAAAAATCACACACACACACAGAGAGATGCCCAAGGTGGGGGGAGGAATAGCAGCTCACTGGATTAAATGCCTTCTTCAAAGGGAAAGGGAACACCTAGAAGTACTGTACAAGGATAACATATTTATTTGCAAGGGACAGCTCTGTGATAACAGTAGTGTACATGCTTTGCGTGCTTCAACCCCCTGTATCTCCTTTTAAAATAACCAGATAGGAGCTGATATGAAAGACCTCTGCCTGTTGAACTGTTGACTGCCAGGAGTCAATACCGACCTAGATGAACAACAGTCCATCCAGATATAAAGGCTACTTCCTATGTGCTTTTAGTATTTTTTTCAAGTTTTAGGTTTTTGAGATCATTAGCCTCTGCTGTGGTATGGGTTATGTTTTGTTCTTTTTACTGTATCGTTGGATGAGCTCTTCAGGAAATGTTTGCTTTGTATGTTGCATTTCTCTCTTTTTTATTTTGCCTCAATTTATTTGTATTTTATCTTGTTGTTTTGCTTTGATAATTTGTTTGCATGGCATGCCAAACAAATGCCAGCAAATAATAATAATTTAAATAAAATAATGCCTACATTTCAGTTAGAATAATCCCATCTTCTATCACAATGAAGAAATAGGCTTTTCAATGCCCTTTTGCGCTCCATGTGTGTGAGTGCATCAGCAGACATCCCAAATAGTTCCCCCCCCCCGACAACCAGCCAAGGAGATGCAGCCTGCCTCGGGTCACAGATTTTGGGGTACCAAAGTGCTCCCAACTGTCCATCATTTAATACTGAGGGTGGTACAGTTTGAATTTTTTGTTATCAGTCTAAAATGCCTTGCCCTGCTTGTTATACCAAAGCATAAGAGCAAAACATGGAGTTTCTGCCCTCTCTCTGGAAAGCAGGAATACTAAATGGAAATACAAACTATGAAGTATAGTAATAAAGATACTCGAAGTTTAGCTGAAGTCTTCTTCCTCCCCCCCCCCCCTTTTGCTTCAACATAATCCCCAGGCATATAGCTAACTACTGCTTGATCATTATTCCGGCTCAAAGTAAAGCTACTGAAGTTTAGAAGGATTCACATCTTACAGAGTTTCTTTCATCTCCAATAATTACTAAACTAGCATAATTACTAATACTTGAGGTGAACTGTGATGCATGCTAAGAGCCCGACCTGCCTAAATTAGAGGGAGGTGTTTTAGTTTTTAAGTTTACAACTGTTCTCAATTTTCCAAGATTCACATCTTCTGTCAAACTTTCTCATTGGTCTCCTAAAACTTTCCTTCACCATTTGATTATGATAAGGAGATAAATTAAAAGAATCTGCAGTCCCTGAATTTCAGATTTTTTTGTAGCGACAGTATTGCTAAGTACATTTAAATGCCAGACATGCACACAACCAGAGGAAAACATGAACAAATAAGGCATACATAATTCTTGCTAAGCTGCATGTAGACCCCAAGGCAAAAAAATGAAACACAAGACCACATTTTCCTCCCAATGGGACCAATCCTGACCTTTGACAAAACAACAGGGGACAACAAAAAAATCAAAATACATATGGAGAAATACATCATGCTGTGATTTAAACTGCATTTGCAGTTTAAAAATAACATTCCAATATAATGCTATTTACACTGAAAATCACTCAAGTCACAAAGTATACTGGAACCCAAAATCATCTTAGTTTTCCCATATACATTTATTGCCACATTAATACTGACAGCACTAACAAGCTAACTTTTGAAGTCAAGTAGTATTCTTTGAATTTCAACATTACAGCACAGGGTTTGTAACAGAGGAACTGATGTTATTAAGCTGTAAAGACTTGCAGCTTACAGCCCAAGAATTAAGGGGAAGCACAAAGCCATTCAAGAAATCCTGGATCAACATTGCAAATGTTATCTTTACATATTAGACGTATCGCAGTACAGACAAATTCAGCAACAATTCAGGGGGCAGTTACAAAATCTCTTAATTGTAAGATGCCTGTATGGCCCAATGAGAAAGAAGGCTCCGCTCATAACACTGGAAAATATATATTGTTCTTCAACCATTTTCATGAAGTTCTAGTTCCTGCTATACTGACACGAGAAATAGCAATTTGTGGACAAGATTCTCATACTTCCTTCCAGACATAAATAAAGGGTTGTCAGTAATGTGGGTCACTACACTGCTACAGCAACACTCAAAACAGTCACTAACACCCCAATGCAATGCCACAACTTGCTGTGTTAAGCATGCACCGTGAGATGGCTGAAGAAGGCGACCCATGTAGCTATGCTGGCACAGAACTATTATACTAGTAACCAACACAATCACCAAATCCGCCAGTGTGGTCCCATGAACAGCGGCTATGATACAAGTGGAACTGGGGCTGGTAGGGCAAAATATTCAGCCAAAATATTAACAATTTAAACATTTTTAGTTATGATGAGTGTTATGTTGGCATCCTTAATATATCATTTGTCTTCAGCTGGGCAGATGGGGACCTACGACCATGTTGCAGCCTAACCTCAGGTGAATTGCACTTGCAGCACTACAACCATGCATATCTATGGTAAAGAATAATAATTAACAAGCATGCTTAAGTTAAAGGTGGATCTGTGCTCTGAAAAAGTTGAAAGTTATATATCACAGGAAGCATTTGAACAGGCCTGGGGAGAACATGCTACCCCACTTTCCCTACAAGCCAAAGGCAGTTGCTGCAGCAACAATGCTCTGTGCACCACTGAGGTCTGGAATACCTGTAGTAAATCTAATAATTTCAGATTGCTACAAATCATCAGTAGTGACAGGGCAGATTAACATGTGTGTTGTGATACACCAACAAAGAAAGAGCATAAACCGACAGCACACGAAAAGGGGACTACTGTATAGATAGCTGCCTGAATTTAAAGAATATTGTAAGACAGTTCTAATATGTAATTTTGCTTTGTACATGTGTCTGTATGCTTTCATGTTGACTATTCTCAATTTTGCCCAATTTTGGCTAGACACACAAAAAAGCAGCAATCTGCTTCAACACAGATGTTTTTGGTTTTACAGGCCAATTGGAATTTTATGAATTTTTGTCCCCTCCCTTTTAAGAATATAATGCTATAGTGCTCAGAAATTGGTCATTTCAGATAAAGTCATTTAGAACAACAATATGAGACTGGGGATGGGCAGGTTTCAGGGATACTACCAACAGTAATTACTATTTTTGTCTATATGGAATTCCTTAGATTATATTATGAGTCAAGTAATCTAATGTCTTTTAATATCTAGTCAGTATGGTCTATTCTTTGAATGTCAATCTCCCTTCTGAGTTACTATTCCTAAATTAGAGTTCTCACTTCTGCGCTTTTCTATGCAAAATCTATTTTGGCTCTCCAGAATGTGTAAGAATGAAACAATATGTCCAAATATATAATTGGAAATAGAAAATATGTTTTTCAACATTTCCAACAATCCAGAAGTAAAAATATGGCTGAATTCTCTCAAACAGTACAATTCAGGGCCTTACTAAGTAGTATTTTCAATATTTCTAAATAAATGCATGCTTTAGGCATGTTAAATGTAGTACATGGAGTAAAATACACTGTGTCCTTCATCAAGAAACATAAAATTAATAAAGCCTTATGAAACTGTGTCTGCATAACAGTACAATGAAACATGTTTCATGTTTAAGGGAAATGTTTAAGTAATAGAAACACTTAAGTCTCAAATCATGTCAATATCCTCGTTATGGCTAATTTTACATCTACAATTTCCAGTGGTTATCCCTCCACAAGTAACTGGTGTAATAAACAGAACCTTATTTTGGTTCAAAAATGATGGCAGTGTATAAACATATTTACATCTCTATCCTAAACATACTTATTTGGAAATGATACTTGCTTTAAAAGTTCCATCGTACTCAATGGAATTTACTTTCAGGTTTTAGAATGCATGTACAATTTTGGGTATCTTTCCCCCATCCAGCAAGGAGGATCAATTCGGATGTATAAGTGGACATATAATTTGAAAAATGTATAATTTTAAAAGACACAAGAAAAAAGCAAACAAGAAAAATAGGTTGGTAACACGGGCCACTGAATTATAGGAAAGTTAATCCTTTCCAATGGTGGCATTAAGCACTTGGAAGTATTCTTTCTTCCTTGCCTCCATTGCTTAGGAAATCCTAGGAAGAATTTCACACATGCAGTAAGGCCTATCTTGACCTTTGGTAACCAAGTGGCAGGAAGGATACGACACTTGGACAACAATATTTAATGCTAGGTTTTCTTCAGGTAAGAACTGTATAGTGAAGAGCTCCCTGAAGAAATGGGATATATGACTAGGAGGGTGGGGAAGGGGGAGGGAATGGAGAAAAAGCACAGGTCAAGGTTGTCAAATCTCATGTCAAAAGCAACCTGTAGGTTCTGGCTTTTAAATTCCAAAAAAATATATAAGGCTTTAAAGCATTAGTGAATAAATAATGCTCTCACCCCAACATCTAGATACACTTGAATACATTCTTTCACAATTCATTTGCATAACTTGTAAGTTTTTCATGGGAAAATGGTAGCCACGGTGTACAGTTATACTTCTCAGAGATTTTCACAACAAGCAACACACAACACATTACGCTTGTATAGAATTCTGCTAAATGGTGCTATTAAAATAATTAAACACAAGTTCAACAGCCACCATATCCCATCCCACTCGCCATTCTCCCCAGCCAATAATCGTGATGAAGAACAGGTTTATTTTAAATAAATACATTTCACAAAGAGCAAGAACATGAAGTTTATAAAATCCATAGCTTGACTGTAATTTACTTACTATTAGTAATATTCCAAACCAAATTGCCATTTTGATAATATACCTGCCTAATGTCACTACTACCCTGGAATGCAAGTTTCAAATCAGGTTAACAGAAGTGTCAATAGTACAAAAAAGCCTCTTTTCCCCCTTCCATTAAACAAATAGACTGGAGCCTCAGGACCTTTATTTCATGATAATTTTACTTAAGCCAGACACTGATCCAAATTTAATTTGTAGACTACAGATTACCACCCCTATCCTAACACTTTTTTGGCACTATTAATGTTTACTTAATAGTTTTTGTTGATTCACAGTCAACACTCATTGATTATGGTAGCTTTTCACAATGTATCTCACATGACTGGTTTGCCTCTGAAAAGTTTGTAACTGGATTTTTAGCTATAGTTCTATTTCTAAATGATTTGGCCATTATTCATTTTACAGTAAGAAAACTATCTTAGGCTGCAATACTAATCCAACTTTCCTGGTATAAACCCCACTGAATTAACTTACTTCTGAGCAGACTTCGTTAACCTTGTGATGTAAGGCTAGGAACATAAGCAGAATTAATTGGAAGTCCCATTAAAAGAAATATAACTTACTCCTGAGGAGACATGGCTAGCAGATTGAGCTCTAAATTAGCACCACACTAACCTTATTAAACTGTACCAAATATTTATGATTCAGCTCAAATCTGCACCTTCCTAATTGAAAACAAAGATGCATGTGATTTGCTTTTTTTAAAAAAAGTGCTGAAAGCAAAATACTTAAGCTCTCAACTGCCTCAGTACTCCAAAGTCATATTTTCCTTTGAATAAGGCCAGCCAGCTCAAAAATGGACAATAACAAAGAAAAAATATTCAGCTGAATGGAAAAGAATATTAATTTATGTAGCAACAATCTAAATATTGCATCAACCATGATACTTCAGATGACATTAGCATGCATTATGATTAAAGGGGATAATGAGTAGAATAATGTATAGGAATGTGTAACCTATGCATTTAAATAAGCCACTGCTTGTTTCGGTCAATACTTACTGTCAATGACATTGGGATACTTCTCTCTGCTCATAGGCTGTTGATACAGACCAAAGACTATATTTTATATGAGCACACAGAAAACTGAAGCTACATCTTTATTTTAATAAATAATTTTCTTTACCAAAAAGCCTTTTGGAAAATAAGTGTTTTGTTTCCACGAGGAGATTTTTTTAAAAGTTTTATATATATATACTATTTTGGCGTTAAGTACAACTGTGCATCATTTATCGGTTAACTTTGCATGCTCAGCCAGTTCTCAAAGATTCACAAGTATAATAATGAGGGGCTTTTTCCAACTCAGTTTCTTTTCTACATCTCCCCATAAATTTAACCAATTGATGACTTTATTTATTGGCCATAAAAACTTGCTTGCATGTAAATTAATCCTCTTTAGGGAAGCTATCAGGAAATAAACATATGCACAATCAACAGAACTCTCATTGTGATTTATTTTAAAAGGTAGCTGAAGAACATCAAATTCATTCCTTACAAGCTGTCAGACTAAAGCATCAATGAACTGTATAAACTTCGGTCAACCAAAAATTATATATGGGTAAAAATCAAATGTGGGGGAAGCAAGTTTAATATACACTGCTAGGGAGATGTGGAGAATTGGAGTGAATAGGAGGGTGCATGCTGCTTGAAGCTTTGGATCAGGTCTCCAAGAGGTAAACTTTTGGAATGAGTTTTTATACCAGCCAAACAAATCACTATTGTCCTGGCCTGTATATGTAAACAGGCTGACCTTAGTGCCTCCTCACAACCAATGTATCACTGACTTCAACCTAGCAAAACCTGGTTTACCATACAGAATTAGGCCTAGTACTTTAATGTAAGTCACCTATTAATTCAGTCACATCCCAAACTCATTCCAGCCGTGTTTACAGGCCAACTTTCCAAAACTTCAGATACTGTCTTCACACACACACCCCCATGCCCTAATATGACACGTAAGCCATCACCAGTGTCCTCACATCTTTCAGCCTAGGACAGGAGAGAAACTCTAGCTCTTTTGTCAACCTTTTGTATTTTATTACCTCCAGTAGCAGAGAGATAGAGTAGTAGCCTTTCTCTTCACAGCAAAAGGGCACACAAAAAACTACAAGGAGCTGTGTTGGATTTCCACCTACAGTTGCTGGGGTGGAAGAAATTTAGTGGGGGGGGGGCTGTGGAAGGGCAAGTCCTGTTATGATAGTATAGGTCAACTGTCAATATGACTGAGAAGGTCTACGTGAATTGGATGGGGATGCTAGCAACAGTAGCAGTGCGAGAAAGAAATGAGGTGGAGGGGGGCAAGGAAGGAAAGATATGAGTATTTACAACAGATTTTTGAAGAAGGGAATCCTGCTGGCAGCACCAATCTGAGGGACTCGTGACAGCGTCCTAGATGGGGCGGAGAAGGATGACTGAGGGAGGGCAGCATGTCAAGACCACTGGGCTGAAAGAGGGAGGCAGCACAGACCAAATCTCCCCAGGACATTCCTGTGGCCCAGCCACATTCTCACAAGCCGCCCTTTGTCCTCACTTCTGGGCCTTTGCTCTTTCCTCCTCAGGGCTGATTCCTGTGTGTATATTACTTGAGGCTCCTGCGCATTCCCCCCCTTTCTTCATAGGCTCCCCTCCCCTCAGCACCCCTTTACTCTGGTTCTCAAATATCAATTCCACCCCCACCCATCTTCTAAACCCTCCCTCCCCCTAAAAAAAGTGGAGGGGGGAGGTTTCACGTGATCTGCTCCACCATCACCCCCACCCCCCTCCCACATTCCAGCACACAGCTCCAGCTCCAGGAACTCCAGCCTCCGGATCAATAAGAACTTCCATTCTGTTTCCTTTCCTCTACTCCACCACCACATTCCAGCAAATCCCACCCATTCCCCCCCCTCCCTGTTTAAAAAAACTTCCTTCTCCAGCTGGGACAAACACAAACTGGACTCCCACCACCACCCCCCCGCCACCCATCTCTTAAGCTTGCAAGAAGTTATATGAGCAACTCCTATGGTATCAACAGAAACACGCACACACTCACATGCAGCGTATATTGTTTGCTTGTTCATGGGACAGAACCCAAAGGAGGACTCCCGGCCCCATAAGATGCTGAGGTGTTGCACTTTGAGGGCATGCCTTCTTTTAACAAAACAAAAACAAAAAAGCCACTTTTTTCCAGGAGTTTCAGAAGCTCTGCGGGGGCGAGGGGGGGGAAGAAGTGAAAAATCCATGCAGCACTTCGAAAGAGAGGAGGAAGCGGGGAAAGGCTTACAAGCATTTAACGTGCATTGTGGTGTGTTGTTTTTTTTAAAACTTTCCCACTACGATTTCAAGGAGGGAAGTGCGGGGACCGCGTTAAAGAGAGTTTTGCTTTCTTTCTTTTTTTTAAAGTGCCCCCTTCCTTCCTTCCCAGCTCACGACTCTTGCCTGAATCTGTGTGTGAGTGTGTGTGTGTGCGCGCGCTCCGCCCGCCCCCCCCCCTTTCGCAATTCTTTGGTTCACTCTGGATCAGGAACGATAAAATTAAGGGGAATCTCAGTTCCACTCCGAGCCAGTCAGTCAAAGTCTCGCACAGACACACGCAAACACAAGCCAGACCTCGCAGCAGCAGCAGCAGCAGCACAGCCTGGCTCTTAAGAGCTACAAACGGTGGCATTTCAGGGAAATGGGGCGGGGGGGGGGAGAGAGAGAGAGAAGGGGGGAGGGAGGGGGAAGGGGGGGTCAGTACTTACCTTTGAGTGCTCTTGGTTTAGCTTGCTTGCGGCGAGACATCCTAAAAGTAAACAGCTGAAGTTGTTTCAATGTCAGCCCTCTAAGAAAACTACACTTCCTTATAACCGATGGGAGACCCTCGGAAGACTTTCCTCCGCTAGCTCTCTCTGTTTCTCCCTCCCTCTCTTCCGTGGCGGCGGGCTGGGGGGCTCGGGGCTTCGCTCAAGCAGCTGCACCGAAAACTTTCCAAGCTTTAAATCTCAACAACACCCCCCCCTCTCAAACCTCCAACAGACAAACCTCCCCCCCTTTCCTGGAATCCCCCCACTCAAAAAAAAAAAAAAAAAATTACATAAAAAGGTAACCAAACAAAACGCTCGGAAGAGGCAAAACCAAAGGGGGAAAAATTGCCGATAGCCACTGAAATTGTATCCGGTCGTCAGTATAACTTGTTTTTTTTTAAAAAAAATGTTTTTAATACCTAAAATTTACATGTTCGATTTTTTTTAAAAAAAGAAAAATACCCCAAAAAAGGTATCGAGGTGCCCCCCCTCGATAGCTGCTTTAAGAGGGAAAAATAGGAGTAAAAAAACCCAAAAACACCCACTTGATTTGTTTACAACCTCATCCTTTGTCAAATTTGAATAATAATAATAATGTTTTTTTTTTAAAAAAGAGAGAGAAATCTGATCACAAGCTTGCAAAAAAAAAAAGACAGAAAAATTAAAAATCGCTCACCGGATTGAAGAATGTTGCAAACAGAACAAAAATGCCAAAGACAAAAAAAAAAATACTTTGGAAACCTTCCTGTCCGTTTTTGAAAGAGAAGGGGAAAAAATTTAAAATTAAACCTAAACTAATTTTTTTAAAGGTTAAAAAATTATATATATATCTCCAAATTGAGTTCTTTTTGTTATTTGGGTTCTTAATTTTTTCTTTTTGTGCGGCATATATATATAGAGAGATTAATTATATTGTTATTATTTCGCTCCTGTGCCCCTTGTTTTTTTGGGGGGTGGGGGTGGGATCTTTCCCCCCTTCTTTTTTTTGAATCGCCGGGTCCGCTGTAGCAGCCCTGGATTTGGGGAGCTGGATGTTGCTCTCTAAACTCTACGGCTGGCTCGGCGGCGAGAGGAGGAGAGCCGGGA
>NC_139560.1:44558761-44571261 GCF_965112155.1 Podarcis liolepis | reverse complement strand
TCAGCCTGATTTGTTTGTGAAGAGAGTAGACGTAGCCTGTTTAATGAGCATTCATGCTTTGTCCCACATTTTCTCCATCACTTTCATTATCGGAAAAGAATCCTACCTTTTGGGTAAGTGGGCTTGTTTCACAAGAGCTCCAAATCAGCTTTTAACTGTGCAGCTTTAATTTGATGGGAAATGACTGAAGCCCACCCCAAAACAACAACAGTGGAAGTGCCCTCAGATACACTCTTCAGGAACAAAACCAGGCTGGGATCAGTTTCCATGGTGGATTGTCCTATAAATGTAGGGACTACCTACAGAGTAGCAGCCTAGCTGTCCCATGGTCCCAGATGCTTTTGAATAACTCTTTAACACTCTTATCAGTCACACAGTTTGACTTTCATATATGTAAAAGGAAATATATCCTAGATTCTTACACATGGCCTAATTTCCTCTGCTGAAGCCTCATTAAAAGCTTGAAGACATGTACTACAGTTACATGCAAAGTGAATATGTATAACTATACTAATCTGCACCGTTTCGTACTAGTTTTAGAGCTCTGGGTTGTGGAAGGCTTGGCTAGGAAACGCAGTTAACAGGAGACAAATATGTTAAGTGACTATCTCCCCAGTTCTCAAAATGCTCCTTCCTGCCCCCCTGCAGGAATAAATCTCACTTCAGGAATCCAGGCATTCATCAAATTTTAATCTGTTTCTTTAAATGCACAACAAAAACTAAAGAAGAGGAGCAAAACACAAAGCTTTTCATAAGCTTCAGGCAATATCTGCACATGACCTGGATAATCTCCCCCCCAAACCCCCCCCATCCAATCTTACAAATATATAAGAAGTAAAAGCTCCTGAAATAATAACTATCATGTGTTATTGATGCATGATTTATACATTCTGTCATATTTCATTCACTTCTTTTCTTTCCTAGCTCTATTATCTGATAAAACTAGGTGACTAGCTAAAGAAAAAGCCCTGTGAATGCACCTCAAGCCTAGAGTTGGCATCCTCCTTAGCAATGTTTTAAAGTATTCAGATATGTATATTTTTGGCACTACAAATTATGGTTTCAGACAGATTAAATAGAGGTTAAAAAAAACACCGTTCATAATATACGACATCAAAAGAACTAAGAAATATTCAATACTAGCCCAAGTAAATCTTCAATTTAAAATGTCAGCTGCACAGCATAAATCCCTTTGAGAGGTTTCAAATCATTGTGAGGACGTTGCAGTCCTGATGTCCAAACCACTTGGGGGGAGAAGTAAGTAACCCACTGCTCTCACTACAGGTTAGTACATCTCAGGCTATTTTTCTCCTTTTAATCTCCTCTCCTATCTTTTATGAATTTTGCCTGCGTATATTGTGCCACCACAATTCATTAGAATCATGTTGCTATGTCTCTATGGACGGCAGGAGTGCAAAGTTTACTTATCACAAAATTCGCTGAGATTTTCTTCAACACAGTGTGGTTTTAAAACCCCTGAAGTCATGTGAAATAGGAGACCTGACCTCAAGACACTATAAACTTGGCTGGTCTGGTTGTAGGTTGAAAGGTCAAGGCTTGCTGGGGTAGCTCCTGAGGCTGTTTCAAACTAATAGTTACATTTGATTTGAACAAGAATTTGTTAAAATGCCCAAGTTTCATGATTTAAACTGTGTTATTGCCTTGTCTGAAACTTTACAGGGAAGCAGGCGGTCTAAATAAGGCAAAAAAGCACAGTAAATCAAGACCGTGCTTGAAGAAGGTGGAGCTGGTGAATATATATATTTATAGACTGGGGAAATAGGCTATCCTGCTTCATTTTCATGCTTTTATTTGTTTCTTCCTCCTCCAACTACTCTCACTCTGGAGATTGTCTTTGGAATTCTCTCTTCCCTCTCTTTTTTGAATCCATGAAAATGTGTGAAGGTGGTTGTTTTTCTCACCATGCACATAGCACATAATTTCAAACATAAAAATTCTGCTTATGTGATGTCTCTGTTGAACTCTTTTTGCTAGGCATATGAGAAACGGCATTAGCACCATTTAATAGAGAGCACCCATGAATGTCAAACTAATACCCCTTCAAACCACCTGAAAAAAACAGATTTCACAGCTACTTTTATCAGTTTTAAAAAATGAAATTGTTGTAAACATTTAAAAACAGGACATAAAGATTTGGAGTTTTGCATTCTTTAGCCTGGTTTTTCTGAGTTAGTGACTTTAGAGAGCTTTAAACAATTTTAATCATACTCTTCACGGAAGAAGCTATATGCTCAAGTTTTTTTCTGTCTAGGCATGGAAAGCCAGACACTTGCAAAAACATAAAAATATATCTATAAAATAAAAAGCTAAAGAAATTAAATTCAAAAAGCTAAAGAAATTAAATTCTAGCAGGGCTAGATGGTATTCACTGGAGAGTTTGAAAGGAACCAATAACCAATGTAACTGAACTGCTAACAAAAATATGTAAATTATCATTAAAAACAGCTACTCTACCAACAAAATGGGAGATTGGCCAAGGTTGTACCCAATCTTTTAAAAAGATGTTAATTATGATACTGGGAAATAAACACTGCTGATGTTTTGGTATCAAAGAATGTTGGGGAAGAAAGAAAATAAGGGGTGTATCCATTGCTATTCCAACACAGAGTAGACCCATTGAAATAAATGGTCCTTGCTAATTTGGCCTGTTATTTTCAATTTATCTACTCTGAATAAAACATAGTTGGATACAACTCTAGACAACTCAGAAAATATGCTTGGAAGTAGGTCCATTTGATCTCGATAGGACTTAGATCTGCCATGATCATACAGAAAGCAGAAACAGTATGAGGGAGTTTCTTTAAAAAGCAAAGGGTAAGGAAGATAGAGCCATCCCTTCTCCTAAAGGTTGACTCTCACTGTGCTCCCAGCATTGTTCAGCAAGACCACCTGACTGGAGATAACACGGTATGTAGTCCATATTTTATTTATTTACAGCAGCTCACAGAGCTTGCTGAACTGTAGTCATTCAAAAGTATCAACTTAATCAGTATGTACGGTATGAGGTGATCCAAATTGGCAAACAATTTATTTCACTAACAGCAAGCCAGAATAAATGCTTTTTGGTTAGGCACAGCAAAAGCTTCTGTCCAATTAGTAAAGTAGTCTGCAATCACTGTAATATACCAGCGTTGATGTTTGCTGCATGGCAAAAGTCCCAGTATACAGTATATCAGCTGTTACCTGCTACAGAGGAAACATGATTTCTGCTATAGAAGCCCCTCTAGTAGGAACCACCTTTTTACTCCATTGAGCGCACATCATTCTGCCATCCTGCCCAATAAAATGTGGCAAGAGACTCCCAAGTGGCTACCCACACAGTCATATGTCTGTAATCCTGCTATGATTTTACAGTAAACCAAGGACTGATGTTGGAGGAATCACCCAGATGTGCTTGTGGCATCATGTCTGCCTCAATGACAAACAGATCCCATTAATTTTAAGATAATGCAGTGGGGGGGGGGTGTTGAGTTAAGTTAGCCATGGTTTGTGGGGCTTTGGAACAGTGTTTTGTATACTGTGGATAGAGTTATTAACTAGTTATTTTTATTCAACAGCTTAGGCATCATTTATTTGGCAAAAGTGTTGCATTGTAGACAGATTGTTGCTCATTAAAATAAGTTGCATTGTTGCAGAAAGTCGGTTAGGCGATTGGAATATTGGAGACAATTTCATTTGTGAAATCATTTCCAGGCTAGGAAAGAACAAGGGAATTAAGATGCTGTGTATTATATTCCTGGGGAAGACAAACAGACTAGGAATGGACAGATCACAGTCTATTTTGAGTCCATGTTAATTTTGCATGTGTTCACTCATAAGTTTGTTTCATTTCATTCCATCCCATTTTGCATGTTGTTTTGTTAAAAATGCCCAAGATATGCATTGAAATATGTATCTTATCTTGATGTAAGCATTTCTAACATTTGTTTATTGTAAAATGCACATTTTGAAACACTCTTTCTCTAGCTGAGAACTATGTTGAAGATTTTGCAGATGGGCAAAATCTGAAGGATACATAATGTTCCAATCCACACATTACTCTAGAAGGATCCTATTAGGTTAATTCACACTGGAATTCAACAGAAATAATATTCCCCAAGCATCCCTAACTCCAGCTGCAGGAACTGGCAAAATAAAATAAAATACCCTTTTTACTTGAGCCATTGGAGAAGAGGGGACAGCTGTCATTCAGCCAAAAAAATATATGAAAGTTAAAGTAGCAGGGAAAGGATCAGTCCTGCAGGCTGGACAAGATAATGATGTTATCCTAAAGCAGACAAAAAAGATGAATAAGAATGGGGAAACAATGGTTAGACCTCAGTTTGTCATGGACACCAAGGTATGTAAATCTTGTCTCAAAATCCAGGAACCATTGAAATTAGCAAGGGACCTCTTGGTCATGGAAGGAGACCTGGCTTCAGTTATTCACGCCCTAGTCATCTTCAGGAATGCTGTTTGTGTGCTTGCTTGAGAGTGGTCTGCAGACCTCCATTGATTCCGACTGCGTGTGCCGGGCTTCAGACTAGTGCTGGCAGATTGGATCACATTACGCTGACCATTTACCGGCTTCACTGGTTGTCAAATTGTTTCTGAGCTCAATTCAAGATGATGGCTTGTAGCTTTTAAAGCCCTAAGTAACCAGGAACAAAAATATATCAAAAATTGCCTCCTTCCAAAGGAGTTCGCACTGGAAATATGGAAGGCGGGCACTAGAGAAAAAGGGCTTTTGGGGTTGTAATGACCCAAATGAGAAGCAGCTTCCCGAAAGAGGCAGGCAATATCTGCAATCTTATCCCAGTGGGCTGTTCCCAGAGCCTGCTTTTTATAATGCTTTGATGACTGTTGTTTATGCTAATTTCAAAATTATTGCAATTAACTTTTTGCCTTGTTTTCATTTTGTTGATTATTTTTATAGAAAGGCAGGATGGAAATAAATTAATGGATGATGTCACGGATACAGTGGTAAGAGTTGTGATCCTCCAAAGTGGCATTCCCAAAAATTGCAAATGTTTACCTGGCCAGACCTCATAAGAAAGGGGTTCAAACCAGAGTCAGTGTGGTATAGTGGTTAAGAGTGGTAGACTCGTAATCTGGTGAACCGGGTTCGCTTCCCCGCTCCTCCACATGCAGCTGCTGTGTGACCTTGGGCTAGTCACACTTCTTTGAAGTCTCTCAGCCTCACTCACCTCACAGAGTGTTTGTTGTGGGGGAGGAAGGGAAAGGAGAATGTTAGCTGCTTTAAGACTCCTTCGGGTAGTGATAAAGCGGGATATCAAATCCAAACTCCTCTTCCTCCTCCTCTTCTTCTTCTTCTTCTTCTTCTTCTTCTTCTTCTTCTTCTTCTTCTCAGGCTGAGTATATATTTAAAGCACATTTACCTCAGAGCTATAATTATCAGCACCCTTAACAAACTACCATTCCCAGGATTCTTTGGGGGAAGTCATGTGCTTTACATTTTTGGTGCATATGCAACCTAAGGCTATTTTCAGATATTTATATCTCTCTGTCTTGCGGGGGTGGCAAGGAAACAGCTCTGGCGGCTAGGCTTGGTACAGCCAGGCTTGGGCTCAAGGCCAAAATTCCAGGGTCTTTTAGCTTAGGCCATTTAGCCTAGGCCTCCAAAAGGCTACCCAGAAGATGCAGTGGAGGCTTATCCATTAAAGTGAATGGGTTGCTGTCCCACCAACCTCAGTCAAATCCCACCCACCTGCCTACTTACTTGTAATCAACCCAGGGGATATTCCTGGTCATCAACTTTTTTAGTTGACAAGCAGGATAAAAATGCTACAAAAAAACAAATAGTGCCCATTGGGGTGAGGTAGACATTGAGACACAATGAACCAAGGCTTTATTCTGAAGCAACAAGTATTTGTTGAAATCCTCATTTTCTCCTATGATCCAAGACGGCTTCTGCAGCTGGAGGAAAAAAGATTTACAACCCCAGGGGTAAAATGCAAGTGAATATAAGCTTCCAAGTCGGGAAAAGACAAATGGAACAGAACATCCATTTGAAGCAGTTGAAACCCTTAACCTGTGCCTGCATTCCCTCGGTGAAAATACAAACTGAACTCCTCTGAGAGAACAAAATAAAAACTCTGAGGATTTCTTGTTCTGAGAGCATCACGAGCAATTACCCTTCAGCTGTTCTTTGAGAGTTTCAGGGGGAATGGGAGTCATCACTAGCCAGCTCTGCCTGAGTTTTCAGAAAACTTTATGGTAGGGATGAGGAACCTTCCAGATGTTTCTGGACACCAACTTCCATCAGACCCAGCCAAGATAGCGAATATTCAAGGGTGATGTGGAGGGCCAGAGATTCACCACCCCTGCTTTAAACATCTGCAACAACTAGGCTGCATATAGAGAACAAAAAAATAAAATAGGTGCAATATATTATTGTACTTCAGAGGCATGAGCTGGTTACAAACTGAGGCTGAAGAGAAGTTCCCCTGGTGGCAGAGTACAGTGGTGCCCCGCAAGACGAATGCCTCGCAAGACGGAAAACTCGCTAGACGAAAGGGTTTTCCGTTCTGGAGGTGCTTCGCAAAACAAATCTCCCATGGGCTTGCTTCGCAAGACGAAAATGTCTTGCGAGTTCCTGTGGGGTTTTTTCCCTCCCCCCCCTTTTTCTAAGCCGCTAAGCCGCTTATCAGCTGATCCGATAAGCTGATAAGCCGCTAAAAGCCGCTAATAGCGCTAATCCGCTAATCCGTCAATGGGCTTGCTTCGCAAGACGAAAAAACCGCTAGACGAAGAGAATCACAGAACGGATTCTTTTCGTCTTGCGAGGCACGACTGTATTGCAGTTATGTGGCATTTTTGCCAGTCATTCGTACATCTATTGCCTTTATATCACACCTCTCCTCTAGGAAGCTCAAGCTGGAATACATGGCTCTCTCCCTCGCCATATTATCCTTCAATGGCCCTGTGAGGTAGGTTAGTTGAAAACTGGCCCCACAGTGTCTCCAAAGGCATTAGACACAATCTGAAGCAAAGATAGAAAACACGATAGGGCATGGCTTTGCCTCCAGCATGGCTCAGTTTTGTTTCTACTTCTCTAGGTTTCCGCTATGGCATTTCATTAGTGTGTCCAATTTTTGCAGGCCTGCCTTAATTACTATGAACACGGAGAAGCATTCAAGTTCCTATAGTTTTGGTGCTTATGCAGGGCAGCGTGAGCTGCAGCTGTGAGGAGCAGAAGATATGCTGAAATGCCAAAGGAAGTTGACAGTTTGGAGCACGAGACAATTTCTGTTTCCACTTACCCTCAAGAATTCTTTGCAACAAAGGATCTAACTCCTGGGGAAAATAAGTGCCTGCTATTTTGTTTTACTCTGTTCTGACAGAAAATTTGATCTGCTTACGTCTACAAAGTTCAAACAGCAATGGGTTCAACTGGGTAATTTTTCAGGATCTCAAATGTACAATTAAAAAAAATGCAGCATTGTTAATGGTTTTGAATATTATTGTATTTAGCAATCTTTGCAACAGAATTAGCGAAAAAAGAAATATATACCGTATATATATCTTTTTAAAATCCTGACGCTCCCTGCTTTGCCCCCAATCTCTATAAAACTACGTGAAATGCTTGCATTTTGGTAAAAATCATCAGTTGTCAAGAGAGATTTTGAAGGTTGACATTCACATTATTAAACTAAGTAAGAGATCTGAAAGCCAGGCTCATGAGTGATTCTGTATGGGCAAGGAGTAAGTTTAGAAATGCAGCCAGTTCAAGGGTTAAATGAAAGCAAAAGCAATCACTTGATCCATGTTTTTGAAGAATATAAAACAGCTTGATGTAAGCTAAATGAAGGGGGGGCGGTATTGTGACTTGAAAGGAATGGACAGATAGAGGGAAAAAAGGTCAGAAGATTAAATTTTCCCTAAGGGAAAAGTCATTCTTTGGAATCATTAACCTCCTTCTAGGTCACTACTGAAAAAACCAGCAGGAAATCCTCCTGCTCCAAGAAAGATGGGTGCATCTAACACCTCCCACTGACCTGGCAACAATATGGCAGGCATAATTGTGTTCACAGATTTGCCTTCAGGCAGGCTTGATGTTTCAATCCCTCTTTAAAGAAGCATGTTTATTTAGTTACCCTGCAAAACTGCCATTTATCAGGGCTGTATTCTGATGACTGCAATATAATTAAAATAGTCTTTATTTTAACATCTGCATTCCTCCAAAGGACAATAAATGTGCATCTGGCACAATCCTAATTCCTTTAACACAAATAAATAAAATTTGGGTTTATCCTTTTTTTGGTAGGTGGGTGGGTGCCACACAGATATGCTTTGACAAGGTGTTCTCTACAATTGACAAAGCTGAGATCCCAAGCAGAGCATTTGCACTGAAATGACCTGGACTTAAGAGCCACTGCTCATGGAACAAACGCCTTGTGTTAGCTGCCCTCCATGTGACAAACCATTCAAGGGCAGATAGGGCAATCCATCACAAACCTTATCTAGGGGGCCTTTAGGATAGGTGGAGGGGAGGAGTGGTGCCCCACTCCTGCTGCCTGGAGGCAACTACCAGAATGTGCACATTTTAACTGGTCTCTGTGTTGTGGCTATTTCATGTACACTGCCCCTTCCCTTCCAAGAACATGGGTTTAAAGATACCCACAATGTAACATTAACAGACCAGTGGGACTGACTGAGCAACTTACAACGCAATCCTAACCTTTAGACTGATATCCTACTAAATTCAATGGGGCTTTCTCAGTTACGTCCGCACTGCAGCCTAACTAATCATGTTTAAATCAAAGGTCTTCCACTCCAAGTTATGAGCTCTGAAGAAACTGGGCACAAGCCTTCCAACCAAGATCCCCACCGTAGCTTTGCTCAAGGAATCATAGATTCAGTGAAGCCATAGAGATATTTCTAGTTCACAAAAGGCTGCGACTACATATGAGGCAGGAGTATTGTGAAGATAGTTGTTGGAAGTGTTGGGTTTGATTTTCTTATGTACATTGCGAAGCAAACTCACTGGATTTGTGAGAAGCCTATAAGCTGGACATGAGCACAACAGCTCTCTACCCACCTGATATTCCCAGCAGCTGGTATTCAGAGACATAATGTGGCCGGGGCGGGAGGTTGCAATAGCAGAGAAACCAAACAGGTAATACAGTTTGAGTGAAGGTCCCTCTGGCTTCTCTCTGGTGTGTACAACAGCATGCAAGTATGACCTGAAATGCAGTGGAGGAGGGGGAACACTCTTTCTGCATTTTAAGTAGGCAATGTGTACCTAGCCTTCTCACCTGTGCATGCACTATCATCCACCTATGCACAATAGCAGTCTCAAATACAGTCATACCTCGGGTTACAGATGCTTCAGGTTGCGTTTTTTCGGGTTACGGACCACCGAAACCCAGAAGTACCAAAACGGGTTACTTCCGGGTTTCGGTGGTCATGCATGCGCAGAAGCGCTAAATCATGCTTTGCGCATGTGCAGAAATGCCTAATCACAACCCACAGACATGCAGCTGCGGGTTGCGAACACTGCAGGTTGCGAATGCTGCGGGTTGTGAACGTGCATCCCGCATGGATCACGTTCGCAACCCAAGCATCCACTGTATACACATCTCGGCTTAACTGCACAGTGAATGTGGCTTAAGTTTGTTTTTGGTCTGAAGCTGGCTTGAAGGAAAACTCACCAAAGAGCCGTATTTCTTAAGGAACCAAAGGAACCTTGCACCATGGGTGTGTACATGGATTCAGTGGAGTGGGTGTGCAGTCGAGTCAGAGCAAATGGTAAGGCGTACACAGCCTAACAATTCCTGGGTTCAATTACCGGTATATTTCTAGTTCTGCACATTCAACCCAAGTACAAACTAGAACTTTTTCTTTAAAAGTCAACGGACTCTGGCACAAGCCCCAGAGACAAACTGAAGTAGCCAAGAGAGAAGAAAAGTCAAAATTACTGTTCACAAAATTTGATGAAGACTGGATTTCTTCGGTACGTATGTTTCTCAGATGTAAATGCATTTTTACCTGTGTTCACATACTGGGTGGCTAACCAACAAAAGAGAATCTCCAGCTCATTGGACTAGCCAGCGATAGAACTCAAATTGTGTACGCAAGTGAATATTTTCTCATTTTTGGACAGCACATAAAGGAATTTTATGCCTCACTTATTTTTGAGCCAACTTGCATTTCTGAAGCAGAAAATTAAAACACACAAAACTCACAATTAGGCTAAATAAATCAAAATCTGCTGATAATTACTGTCAGGAGGCTTTTCAATGTCACAGAGCTGGAGCTACTGACAGTTATCCCCATATTGCAAAAATGCGCATTTCCTATAACTTTGCTTAAAACTAGTGAACAGACACTCCATGCACTGTTTCCAAACTTGCCTGAATGAAAGCACAAAGCTTTTGTTCCTCCATCACAAAGAGGAAAGCTCTTACTCAAACAAAACGCAAAATTTTATAGGATATGATGTAGAAGACATGGTTGTGGTTTCTCAGATGTATCATAAACATTTTCTTCTACTTAAGCTATTCCATTGTGTTATTTAAAACAGGGCTAATTATGATATGAAGACTTAATTTTCACATGAAGTAAAAATGCTGTAAATTACAGCCATCCTTGTTTATTTTGAATAGGTGACATACCTGTATACAGTGGTACCTCGGGTTACAAACCATTTGGGTTACAAACTCCACTAACCTGGAAGTAATACCTCAGGTTGAAAACTTTGCCCCAGGATGAGAATGGAAATTGTGTGGCGTGGCGGCAGCGGGAGGCCCCATTAGTGAAAGCGCGCTTCAAGTTAAAAATGGTTTCTGGTTAAGAACGGTCCTCTGGAATGAATTAAGTTCATAACCCAAGGTACCACTGTATATTTATCCACACACACATACACAGCTCTCATGAAGAGGGCAAGATGGAATGTAGAAAATATGACTCAGTATCATGTGATGCTATTGCTGACTTTCATAAGTGTGAACACCCCTAGACTTGCCTGTATTTTTTGTGCTGTCTATGAACTGTTATACTGTGCAACTGCCAATAGTGCTCAGGCCAGTATACAAGATTTAATGGGAATTAAGGAGTATCATCTTGTATGGGGTTTTAGGGGAGGGATAGTATCACTGCTGGGATGCGGGTGGCACTGTGGGTTAAACCACAGAGCCGAGGGCTTGCCCATCAGGTCAGTGGTTCGAATCCCTATGACTGAGTGAGCTTCCGTTGCTCGGTCCCTACTCCTGCCAACATAGCCGTTCGAAAGCACGTCAAAGTCCAAGTAGATAAATAGGTACCGCTACGGCGGGAAGGTAAACGGTGTTTCCGTGTGCTGCTCTGGTTCACCTGAAGTGGCTTAGTCATGCTGGCCACATGACCCGGAAGCTGTATGCCAGCTCCCTCGGCCAATAAAGCGAGATGAGCGCCGCAACCCCAGAGTCGCCTGCGACTGGACCTAACAGTCAGGGGTCCCTTTACCTTTAGTATCACTGCTGGGGGACACGTTGTGCTCTTTCTGGGGTAGTTTGTCCACCTTTGGTCCCACCCTGCACTCAACTCTTACCTGTGGCTTCTAGAAGCTGTCAGCAGCCTTGACTAGGCAGCTAAACCAGGTGAGTTTTAGACCCTTGGTGAGTGAGGCACTTCCAGTGGATTGAGAGGCCTTGACTAGGCAGCTAAATCAGGTTAGGGTAGACCTTAGGTGAGTGAGGCACTTCCAGTGGATTGAGAGGATGAGACCAACAGTGGGTCCAACTGTCAGTAGCACAGATGGCACTTGTCAATCTGTGAATGTAGCCCAATTAGGATAAGGAAAACTCTGATCCTAAACCTCCACTGCCTTGTGGGATATCTTCAGGAGAAGAAAAGGCTAAGGAGCAAACCATATGCAAATCCAGAGTGGAGTCTCTAAGACTGTTGGATGGTGCCTTGTACATCTTCTTCCAGCCACTCTTGCAGCCAAGCTGCTGTTCTGATTTCCTTTGGACCACATCAGCGAAGCTGAGGGGGGAGTCTTGTTGTCTGTGCAGCCCAGGACATCCATACACACTGCCAAGGCTTGGGCCCCAGAGAGGTCCCTTTGGTGCTGTTAATGCAGTGGCTTGACTTCATCCCCCAGAGGTGCACCCCATTGTCTCTCAAGACTGATGCCAACAACATCATCTTGCCTGCTTTGGCCTGTTAGCATAAAGAGGCTTCTTGGTTCACAGCTTGTTTCACTGGAATTCTGTCCTTTGGCCAGAACCAGGGAATGGCAAACAGGCTAAACAGACATATACTTTCTAAATGACTGGGAACCCTGGATAATCTGGATTGTGTGGCGATCTTGCCCATCTACAGCTGTATGCATGCAGAAGCCCCTTTCACATGATAACCTGTATTGTGCAGAGTTTGGCTGCAGAGCCGATAGACAGAATCCCAATCCCTTCCATATATTCAGTGGACATATGGAGATGACATAGGAAGATGACCACTGTGGCAAAGCCAACTCTGACTTACATTAAAGATTAGCC